>NC_080737.1:12842023-12864523 GCF_019097595.1 Hemibagrus wyckioides | reverse complement strand
GTGAAGCATGATTGAATAGATTTTCCTGGACTCACCTCACACCAAAGACATCTGGCTCTACCTCGTGACTCTAGAACCGATGAACACCTGAGAACATGAGAACATTGTTAGAGAGTTGTTCAACCTAACACAGGATTTGTTCATCTAAACTAAAGCGAGGAAGTACAGCAGTCTTGCTTCAACATCCTGATTCCTGCTTTGTTACTTCCTACTGTGAAGTTATCATATGACTGTCTGTACCACAAAAACCCGAACTAAACTCTTGACTTGTGTCTGCATGATTATATTCGGCGCAGTGCTGCCACGTGATTGGCTGACTTAATAATAACCTATACTGGCAAAAGTTTTGGGACATCTGCTTTTACATCTACACGAACTAGATATGGAGTTTTTCCGCCCTTTGCAGTTATAACTGCTTCAACTCTTCTGGGAAGGCTTAGGATTGTGTTTATGGGAATTTCTGACCATTCCTCCAAATGTGCATTTGTGAGGTGAGGCACTGATGTTAGATGAGAAGGTCTGGCTCGCAGGATCCACTCTAATTCATCCCAAAGGTGTTCTATCAGGTTGAGGTCCGTTTCCACCGATGGATGGAGTACACTGGAGCTGAGGTACTGTCCACTGCAACAAATCATCTAGTATAAATGACTTCCAGTAATAGGAGCCTCAATAGCTTATGTTTGTCAAGTAGAGATTAAATGTGTCCTCTTAAACCCCAGACCCAGAACAGTGTGTTTCTCAGCACACTTGCTCCTAAGACATAGGAACCACTTAGCAAAATGTCAAGTAGTCCTCGCAAGCGCAAGACATCTCAGAGGACTTGGCAGAAGTTACTGTATGCAGACTTTATATCCAAGTGCGCAGTGCATCAAGACGACTTTCGAAAAAGCATTTCCCCAAACAGAGTGGATTTCATCAGAGATAACCACAGAAAGCACTTAGACATGACTCAACTGCATTTCCATCGGAACGGAGATGGTGTTTATTATTCGCAATGATGTTGAGGAGAAATTAATCTGACATCCAGAGCTGTGCGAGAATAAAAATTGCAAGTGTGAGCCTTAGCTTGCCACATTGTCAGGTTTATAGAATTAACACAAAACACATACGCTATATTGCCAAAAGTTTTGGGACGTCTGCCTTTACATGCACATGAATGTAATATAGAGTAGACCAGCCCTTTGCAGCTATAACAGCTTCAACTCCTCTGGGAAGGCTTTCCACAAGGTCACCATTTTTTTTTGACCATTCCTCTAGAAGTGCATTTGTGAGGTCAGGCACTGATGTTAGACGAGAAGGCCTGGCTCTCAGTCTCCTCTCTAATTCATCCCAAAGGTGTTCTATCAGGTTGAGGTCAGGTCAAGTCAAGTTCCTCCCCACCAAACTCACTCATCTCATGTCTTTATGGACCTTGCTTTGTGCACTGGTGTGCAGTCATGTTGGAACAGGAATCCCCAAACTGTTCCCACAAAGTTGGACCCATAAAGAATTGTCCAAAATGTCTTGGTATGCTGAAGCATTAAGAGTTCCTTTCACTGGAACTAGCCCAAGCCTAAATGATTTGGAGGGGTATCCCAAAACCTTTATATAGCAATATAGTGTATATTTGTAGCAAAAGGGCTGCCTGATGGTCCAGTGCCAGGATCCCAGGTTCGGTTCCCGAGCCACCGAGAGCTTAACCCGTCCCAAGCCTGAATAAAATGGAAGGGAAGGACATCGGACATAAAACCTGGGCTAAAAAAAAATCAAATACACGGATCAGATGATCCTTTGTAGTGACCACAAACAGGGAGCAGCCAAAAGCCAACAACAACAACATATATTTGTACCAAAAAAATCAATCTTTGCCTAGAAACAAAACTCTGCCAGGGTTTTCCAGAGAGTTCCCCTGAGCCTTTACTTGCTGTTTGATGAGCTGTTTTTAGCTTCATAACACTGCCGTTTGAGGTTGTAACAGTATTGCAATACAAATATAACTGCTATACTTAACAACCATAACAGTCCAGCAATGCATATCAAGGTTGTTTTGTCGTTTCTGGCTTTGATAATATCACAATATTCAACACACATTAATATTATTATTATTATGGATTGCACTACTTAGCAAAAATTACAGTAATTTTATTTTAACCCATATTTAATCCTACTGCACAAGACTAGTCCAGGGTTTATATAAAGCTTTCGTACAAAACTAGACCTCCGACTTTCACCTAAAATCCTTAAAACCTTCCTATAAATTTCCATCTCTCCCAGTTTCCTACCACAAAGCTTGTGTACCCCACTAAATCCCAAAATATTCCATTTTCTCTCTTCACTCCTATGCCTATATCTCAGGCCTGGGTTCTAGCTACACAACACGCCAAGCAGACCACACATGAGAGAGTTGCCTAAAAGGACTTGGCGATCATACTGTAAGCAGACGCTATCATACCTAACAGACCACCTTCTCTTTGTATGTGAACTGTTAGAGTATTTTCTGAGCTAAAACTAAAAAGTAAACTATACAGTACTACGAAGTTATGTTTTATACTGCAGTCTGATTTGAAAGACTGCCACCGCTATACCACTGACATACTTAATACATAATATTAATCTGCTGGACCAGACGAATTCCCCCAGATCTCTAGATAATCTGATTGCATTAGACACTCAACTAAAACTGTTGCTAATTTATTGCATAAGCACTAGAGTTAAAAACCTAGCTCAGGTACATCTGTTGCATGACTTTCTTTACTTTTTTGTCGCCGAGTTAGTTCTCCCATAACGTTCTTCCCTACACTCGCTTCCTTTAAGCTCTGATGCTTGCCTACAAAACCAAAGAGAGACCCGCAACCTACCTGAAAACAATTCAGCCTTTACACACTGACTCGCCTCACCATTCCACAAGCAGACGCAGAAGACACGCATGAGGACTCTTCTCTCATCAGGCAGGTGGTGAAATGAAGCCGAGTCACGGTCTGTCTTCAACCGACCAATCATTATTTTTTAATAAACCCTAATTATAAAAAAAAGAAAGCTGGTGCTGCTGTATCAACTTAGCCTTACTAGCCGAACTCCTCTCTAACAGGGTTTTAGCTCCATGGTATTCTTAGACCCTGACCTATTTGCACTAGCATGAGGACATGTTTTGCTGGAGACTACAAAGCACTTATGTAAGATGCTTTGGATAAGGACGTCTGCCAAACGCTGTAAACGTGAATATAGCCTAGGTGTCACCGACGGTGACAACGAATACCAGACAGTGTTAGATAAGCAGGGTTGTCCGTATATATTTCCGAAAAATTTTTTAAATGCGTTTTTAACTTATAGGTTCACCGTCATTACCTCAATCCACATCTTCTGTATCTGTATCAATTTGCTGACAATTTGGCAGCCAGGCATCTCACGAAAACGGGAAAAAATGGTTCCCAAGGTAACCCCATCCTGGGTGTTACTCATTGCTACTGTCACTCAGGAAGTAAACAGAACTATACACATTGTACTGTATTCAATTTCAAAGTGGAATCTACTCGAAACTTCAGCGTCGGACCTCTGACAGTTTCACAACCCATCACCATTATCGGTGGCTGGAACATGTTCGGGACACTTCCAAAACAGGAAGGACAGCGTCCCAGGCTTCTGAACTGCATCCGAGTTGGAATTTCGACGTGGAAGACATTAACGTTAAAGCTTGAAGCTCTCTGGCTTCTGTCTGCTATTCTTACAGTTTAATCCCTAAAATGCCATCACTCAGTGGCTTTTCAAAACAGTTTCAGGACAGACAGAAACGTTACGTTTCAAACCGCATTAGGTGTTGAGGCTTTCACACGACTGTGAAAGCATTTTCCCTCAGGAGGACTGAATATCATTTGCGGCTTCTGAATGGATGAAAGAGATGATGATGAAAGCGGCTGCTTCAGGTATTTCAGTCTCATTTGTGCCTCGGTTCATGCAAGACAGGAATATAATAAACCAGAGGCTCGGCGTGTTCCTCTGAATCCGTCTGTCACTTTTAATTCCAGCCAGTGACGGGAAGTGACATGTTTCGGGGACAGGATCGAGAAGCATATAACAAATAAATAATGAATTGGACAAAAAAGTAGAGTCGATGTTAAAGTTTTGTCATTTAATGCTTTGAGTGTGAAAAAGTGGAACAGAGAAGGAGAATGAAGTATCGAGGTGTTATGGGTGAAAAATAGTTATAAAAAAAATTATGAAAACATGGAATAGACCTCAGTCAAAGGGTTTACTTATAGTACAGCAACGAAACTATCTCAGTAATGCTCCAGCATTTCTCAGGGCTCGTGACCCTACATGGGGTCGCCTGGGTCATGAGTCGTGTCCTAAATGACGTACGCACTTGCACTATGCACTCTACCATCTAGTCTATAAATTTTAGCATCATCTGAAACGGGGCTTTATTAACCGGAATTATCAGGCCAGTCCATCAAAAGGACATCATGAACACATGCAACACACACTCATTCTTCTCTAGTGGCATTGATGGAAACCCAGAGGAATCCCCATGGATCCAGATGTTTCCAGGATCAAACCCGGGACTGTGCAGCTGTGAGGAAGCAACACTTCTTTAAAAAAAAAAACAAACAAAAAAAAAAAAAAAACACTGAGCTATTTCTTTGCTTTTACTGACAAAAATATCAAAATCACTTGAAGACATTTCTGTGATGCATGATATAAATATAAAAAACAATAGATATAGAGATATAAAGTATATTTTTGGAAAAAGAAAAAAAATGAAAAGCTGAATAAAAAGCTTTTAGAAAATTTTATATTAAAAAAATGATGTAAATAATTTAAAATTTGTTTTAATTATTTTAAAAATAATTTTAAATTAACATAAATAATAAATAAAAAATTATTTTACAATTTGAAAAAAAAAAATCAGTATGGAATTATGCTTCCATCCAAATTTGTAATTCTTAAATAAATAAATAAATAAATAAATAAATAAATAAATAAATAAAGAAGACAGAAATATAGTGGGTAGCACACACACACACTCACACACACACACACACACAGAAAGCAGGCAGCTAAGCAACAGTTATTATCAACTCAGCATTGTCTTTAATAAAAGCAAGATCCTCCTTTACAAATACAGCACAAGAAACCAAGGTAACCTGACATAAGGCAATGTACAAAGCAGCATGGTGTGTCACACACACACACACACACACACACACAGAACAGGGAGTGCAGGGAGGACGGCAGTCGCTGAGGGCTGCGTGAGCGTCTAAAGCCGAGGAAACCCATAAGGAGTGGATTAGCTGGGTTAATGACTACGCCGATGACACAGCTCACCCCACACATATGCACACACTCCAAATGCCATGTCAGTGTGTGTTACAGTACTGTGCACCAACAGTGGCTCAATTTCAGCACGATAATAAGAACAGATTTAATAGGATTCGGCAGTGGATGTAACCTTCCGCAAATTATGATTTAATACATGACCATGAGCCATGAAATCTGAGGGTCACAGTGTCATAGTGTGGTAAGGGGTTATATTAGACTGCCCTGGTAAATCTCTTGCACTCGTACGGGTTGGTTAAGTTACAGTTTACCGGTTCAGGAAGGGCTAATTAACTTGATTTTTTTTTTTTTTTGTTGCAGTATCCAAAAGCAGGCAAGACCTACTGGATTTATTAAAAATAAAAATCTTCATAATTATTACACACTTTTTGGCAGAACATACTAAACCCCTGGAGACTCTCAGTTTTGCTCCGTTTTAATAGACTGTGAGGAAGCATAATGAAGCGAGTCGTATACACTCTCCAGCATGGTTAATCCATGTGTGACTTTAATTGAATCATCCAGATTCAAAATCTGTCCATCTCATGGACGATTCATGCTTCTCTTAACTCCAAATCGAACCAGAAACAGTATGATGAGCTCATCCTGCAGGGCCGTAAAACCAATCAGAAGCCCACCCTTCCTGCTAGAAAGAGGGGGAAGGAAAACAGGCACGTAGACCATCAAGGCCAAATCCAGAGCTTACCTTTCCCCAGGGTTGGCGATGGAGGGATTAGAGGAGGAAGAACAAGATAGAGGGAAGGAGTTTGTTGTTACTCTGTATCTGCAGTGCAGTCCATGTCCCCTGTGTTCACAAGCGTACGTTGCTCTACTGTTAGTTAGAGGGATTTCCTAATCATGCAAACAAAATGTTTTAGGCTCTAAAGGGATCAGGAGCACTGGAGTAGGGAAACTGAACAGAGATTTTCAACAGTGAGGTGACTATCTGATCAGGCACCATGGATAAGCTTAGATCGAAGGTAGTGTTTCTAGAGACAGCCATAGTGTCTCCTGCCTCAGAGCGTCCTCGTCAATAAGACCTTCATTTCAAAACCAATCACTTTCCTTTCCCTTCCTTTCTTTCTTTTCCCCTCATATCCTTTCCATTCCTTTCTTTTCCTTTCCATTCCTTTTATTTACTCTCTTTTCCTTCCATGCCATTCCCTTCACTTCCATTTTTCTTTTCCTTAGTTTCCTTCGCATTCACATTTCCTTTTCCCTTCCTTTCCTTTCCCCTTCACGTTTCCTTTCCCCATCCTTCCCTTCCCTTCTTTTCCCTTTCCTTCCCTTTCCATTGCCTTCCTTACCCTTCCCTTCCCTTATATTCCTTTCCCTTCCCTTCTTTTCCTTTCCCTTCCTTTCCATTGCCTTTCTTTCCCTTCTTTTCCTTCCCGTCTTTTCTTTTCCTTCCCCTTCCTTTCCATTGCCTTCCTTTCCCTTCTTTTCCATTGCCTTTCTTTCCCTTCTTTTCCTTCCTGTCTTTTCTTTTCCTTTCCCTTCCTTTCCATTGCTTTCCTTTCCCTTCTTTTCCTTTCCATTGCCTTCCTTTCCCTTCCCGTCTTTTCTTTTCCTTTCCCTTCCTTTCCATTGCCTTCCTTTCTTTTCCTTTTGCTTCTCTTCTTTTCCTTTCCATTGCCTTCCTTTCCATTCCCTTCTTTTCGTTTCTCTTTCCTTTCCTTACATTTCCATTCCTTTCTTTACCTTTACCTTCCTTTTCCCTTAATTTCCCTTCCTTTCCTTTTTTTTTCCTTTCTGTCTTTTCCCTTACTTCCTTATTCATTCTTTTCCTTTCATTTCCTTTCCTTTCCATTCCATCATCTCCCCATGACAACTTTCATAAACTTGCATAGGTCATAGCTTTATTTATCTGTCTTTTATATTTACGTGCACATTTTTTAACCTATTAGACACTGAGGTCAGTTAAACCAGACGCTCAGTCAGTCAGAAAAGCAAATATTCTAAATGATCACAAGGGGGATCCCTTTGATATCGTTCTGCAGAACTCCCTGACTTGCGGTTAATGGCGAGCCATAAATGATGAATGGTGGAATTTCAGGGCAGCCCTGAGGGAGTTTGGACTTCATCCAACTCTTTACTCTGTCAGCTATAAAAAGCAACCCAGAGAGGGGGATCTGTATCACGCACAAACAGACGCTCTGTGCTCTCTCATTAAAAATGCTTAGCCTTCAGCAGACACTGACCCAGTGTTACAGAGCAATATTTGCTAAGAGCTTAAGATATTTTCAATTGTTTTCCAGGGAGTTACTGGATAATACGCAAAACTAAACAGGAGCATGAGAGGTAGCTGAAACCCTGCCATGCTTTTCATTGCTGTTGTCTTGCTTGGCTCAACATCCTGACTTTCCAATTCCATTTCCTCATTCGGAACAATCAGAATGAAAAGCCAAAGACGGTCGAAATCCGCCGTTCCGTTCAAGCCCCAGTGAGCCGGAATCCATGACTGCTTTTCTAATGCGATTATAGTTGGTTTTATCGCTAACGATATGCAGTAATGCACACATACAGGTATACAGTGGAACCTCGGCATAGGAATTTAATTCGTTCTGGAGGCGAGTTCTTAAGTATTGCGAAACGAAATAATGTAAATGCAGATTAATCCGTTGCAGCCACCCAGAAATATCACCAATACCAAGCGTATGAAAACTGTATGGCTGCTTACAAAGAACTGACCCAAGCCAAGCATTCCATATCAAGGGTCCTCACAGGAAGTCGTGCCACCAAGCTTGGGCTAAAAATAGAACAGACCACCAACACAACCAATCTGTCAACAAAAAAACGACCGAAAAATCACCTAGCTTTTGAACGAATGGTGGGATGTCTGTGACCAAATCGATTTCTTCTCCTCCGTCAGCCATTGTGAGTTAAAATATATGTATATTTTATTTAGTTTGTGCGGTTCGCTGCCTCTGACTACTCCAATTATCCAATCAAAGGATGGGAAATTCCTGACGTAACCGTATGCCTGCTAGATGGCACCAGTGACGCCAACTCAAAATCTGATTGGTCAATGTAGCAATTTCATTGCCACTTATTTTAAGCTACGGGCGCCTGCACTATTGATTCTGAAGGCCTTACGGCAGATTTCTTTCACCTTGGTGTCAGCCACTGGCTGAAATATGATTGGATAAATACTCTTATCATAAATATACACTACTGGAAGCAGCGTAACCAAGAGTAAAGCTACGAAATGTAGAGAATGGACTATTGGGAATAATTTAATACACATTCATGAAAAATATATTTAAACATATTAAAATGCAAGTCAGTGATTCAGATCACTGCTGTTTAGGCCAGCAGAGAAGGCCTTGCTGGTCCTGACGGCCCACCACTGCGAGACACGCAACTTAGCCGGCGTTCAGTTCGTTCATATGCTGAAAATGCTTCGTATGCCGATGCAGGTTCCATGCAAAACTTCAATTCTTAAGGCAACAATTCGTAAGGAAGGGAAACTCCATATCTAAAACTTCAAATTGGAAACTTCACCATGGTTTCTTTTAAGAACGTTCTCACATTTTCCATTGGTCAAGTCTGAGGTCACTGCGCCACCCCGCATATACACAGTGCAGTTTTAATTTCACTTTGTTTTATTATCACTCTCTTGTATGGAGGCGGCAGAATCTGATAAGACGCCGTACTGCTCCTGATTCCTCTGCTCTGGTAGTACAGACTGTACAGAGTCTTATTCTTGGATAAGAATACTTTGTGCTCAAGTCAAATCTTGTTCCATTCGGCATCAGAGGAATCCTTGTGAACTTTTCACAGGCACTGGAGTGTTTTTAAATGGTTAAAACTATGTTTTCGGAAATATCCTTATACGCCTGGACGGGTCTTATTAATAATCTATATCATTTTCACTCTCGTAATCGCAAAGCCTTCTACTTTTCTTTCTGCTGTCTGAAGTGTTTCATTCAATTGAATTAAAGCTTAAATGTACTGCACTTTTAATAATAAACAAATTAAATCCAAATTTTATCATATACACGGTGCGATATAAAAAAAATATAATCAAATATAATTATAATTAAATTATAATTAAAAATATAATCAAACGAAATAGGGTCAAAAAATAAATAAATAAAAAAATAAAAATTAAAAATTAAAATAGAATAAGATACTAGATGAGGAGTACTAAGTGTGTTGAAAGTATATTATGAAAAAGCCTGAGGGTGGTGTTAAGGCTCTGGGTTGTAGATCAGATGATCAGGGTTCACCCGTAGGGCCCATGAGCAAGGCCCCTAACCCCCTCTTATGCTCCAGGGGGGCTGCATCATGGCTGACCCTCTGCTCTGACCCCAACCCTCTAAGGATGGGATATGTAAAGAAGGAATTTCACTGTGCAGTAATGTATATGTGACACAAAGTCTATTGAACCTAAGAATTCTGGGATGAAAACAGAACAGTCTTTCTGAAAACTGCAGTACAAGTCTACAATATCCAGCTGAGATAAGAAAGCAACTGTTTTTTGAGATGTTCAAATCTTTACGATGTTCATATAGGATCCAATTTGGCTGTCGTGGTGAAGAAAGCTCCAGGCAGAAGTATAGCATCATGATGTTTAATATTCCAAACATGACTTTGTGTAAAATATTAAAATGTTTATAAGGTACCAGTGTCACCTGGTAGGTCAGTGTACAGCAAAGTCAGTCAGTCTCCACCCAGTACAGTGTATATTGGCTCTAATTGGTTAATCCACTTGTGTCCTTGCAAACCCCACGTCCAGGCTCGATCTTAAACCATTATGTGAGAGAGAGAGGGAGAGAGAGAGAGAGAGAGTTTGTGGGCAAGCAGTGCAAGCACAAGTACTTCACAGAAAAGGGGATTTTAATGAGCTTGCCTATGCTCAGAGGCAGGCAGGGATCACAGAGGATTCAGGTGTCCATCTGACTGCCGGGCAGTATGAGCCTGTGAGACCTGAAAGACTCTCGGCACATATTAACAGATGGGGTTTTTTTACATTACAGACTGATATTGAATATGGAATAATTACTAAAAAGCAAGCCATGTAACTGCTTCCTACATTTATATTTTTTTTTTCTGTTCACTAATTAATTATGACTTTGAATCTCGACTACAGCGCAACCCGGGTTAATGAGCATCGGAGTCTGGTTGTATAATCCAAAATGGATTCATGCGAGACGTCTATTCACGGGTCTTAATAGGAACTTGAAACGTCTCCCAACTGCTTTTGAAAAGAAGGCTTTCGTGATCCGCCTACACAAAGAAAACTGTGATGAAATTAACAGGGATAAAGTAATAAGTGATGCTGTACTGAACCACAATGTTCCTGAGCTGTGTGTGTGTGTGTTAGTTGTTTTGTTGGGTGATCAAATTCTCTAAAGCTTGCATAATTGTGTCATCCTCTGTTCCTGCAAATCCAATTAAGAGGAGAAGGTGGCATGTAAAGAGCAGCAATGGGAAATGAAAACAGCCCCAGCCTTCAGGGTGTGGATGCAGGTATCCACACGGATAGGAATATTTGTCTGGTTTTGACCTTGGGAGGATGTGCTTTTGCTTGGGAAAAAAAGAAGAAGCTTGAACTGAATTATTCATTCAGTGTTACACTGAGTTCATAATAGGAGAAAAAACATTACTGGAAAATCTGTTATTAGGATCTAATCAGTTCACTCGATGTATTTCTGGTGAATGAAAATTATTTCACAAATTATTCCAATTATAAACAAATTATTGATAATTAAATAAATTACTCCGAATAGTTGCAGTACGATTTCAGGTGAAAATTCACAGCAGGTCAGTAAACATCTTATTAAAAATATTTTAATTGTTTTATTTTATAAATTTTTTTATTAATGTTATAATTTTTTTTTCTTTTTTCTTATTATTGTGCCTTGGTTGTGCTTATACATTCTACTGATGCTAGGCCTCTAGAATCCAGTGTCTTCTTATATTCACTAATGTGCGGTGTTTAACCAACCTCTGCTTACTGTTCAGGCAACACTATAGTACTGTACATGTTTTTGTGGAAAAACTTCGTCAAGTTTGGAACCTGCAGGACCTAAAACTAGCTGTCTAGCCAAACTCATAAACCTCAGTCTTGATGGTCAGTAAGATGAACAAGAAGTGAGAAGAACAAAAAGCAAAGAACCAATGAAGGGTTCAGAAAGGTGGGCAAGAAACCAATGACCACGTTAATAGCTGCTGCCATAGAAAGGACATTACCAACATTTATTGTCCAGTGTCACCCAAATGAGGATGAGGTTCCCTTTTGAGTCTGGTTCTGCTCAAGGTTTCATCCTCATATCATCATAGGGAGTTTTTTCTTGCCACAGTCGCCTCAGGCTTTTTTCGATGTTTCTAAACTTCTATAAAGCTGCTTTGAGACAAAGTCCATTGTTGAAATACATTTAATTGAAGTAATAGACCTTTAGAAACCTACAGAGAAGAAAGAACCTGCAAGAAGGGCAACCATCTCAGAAATACTCCATCAAGCAGGACTTTGTTGTAGAAGCCACTTGTGATTAAAAGGCAAATTAAACAAGTATGAGAGGAAAAAAGAGTCCCAGGTCTGATGCAACATATAATATAAATACATTTTTTCAAAGCTGAACTCCAAGAGACACCCAGACATATTCCATGCCTACAGTGAAGCACGATGGTGGCAGCATCAAGCTATGAACTCACTTCTCAACATCAAGGACAAGGCAAAGTGAGGAAAAAGCAGAAATGCAGCCAAATCCATAAAGGTCCTTGAAGAAAACCTGCTCTAGAGCAATACACAATCACAGCATGACACCGACCCAAAGCTTTCAGCCAAGTCAACACTGGAGTGGCTTTGAAGTGGATTCAGAGTCTGAATGTCCTTGAGTGCCCCAGCCAAAGCCCTGACCTGAACCCCACTGGACATCTATAGAGAGATACGGCAGTTTATAGACTCTCCACATTCAATCTGACTGAACATCGGGGGATCTGCCAGGAGGAACCAGAGAAACTAACCAAATCCAGGTATTTACCAAAGCTTGTAGAGACGAAACAAAGAAAAGCCAAAGCTGACAATGTTACCAAAATACTGGCTACTAGCTCTTATCTAAATGAGAGATTTTTAATTTGTAAAAACCTGTGTCATTATGGATTACTGTGTGTAGAATGATGGACAAAAAAAAAAGTCTGTTTAAATGATACGATAATATAGGGGTCTCGATACTTTCCGAACCCACTGTAGCTACAATTTAATTGCTATTTTTTTAAATAATTTATTTACTTTATTTAATTTAATAGTTTTTACATTACGTTTAACTGTAAAAAATTATATATTAAGTCAACTACGAACATGCTGAAATCACAATTTCATAACGGTTCAGGAGACACCGCCCGAAGCGAGGATGGAACCCGGATCTCCTCGGTAATCGTGATCACCTGCTGACAGAGAATTAGACTCAGAGGCAGGATCAGAAACAGAGCGACTTTAATTAGCAAACTTTAAAAATAGCAAAAGACTTAAACAGCATGGAAAACAAACATACTACGACACGAGAAACCAAACAACGACTGACCAAAGACTGAGAGGTCAAAGCATTAGATTCAACAGGGAAAATGGTGGGAAAACGGAACAATGGGAAGGGCGTGGCACAGCTCAAGTAGGGAATAAACAATGCAGCAAACTATGCTAAAAAACCCTCTGATGGTCTGGCAGAGAACCGTCCCAGTAGCTCCTGAGAGATTAGTAATATCTCAACATTGCACTCGAAATTCTATTTACTTCACTGTATTTCCATTGCACTTATACTGAAATGACTACATATTCATCAGGAACCTGGGCTGCATTCCAAACATCGTCATAAATCATAACCGGTGTCTCGCTTTGACATTTACATCCTTGCAAAATGCTTACAGGTTTTTTGGCCTGAATGTAATTGAAAGCTTGTTCACAGATTTCTATCAGACGGAGCATGTTGAGACGCGTAGCCTAACTAATGATTCACGCATACCTTAATGTCAAGTACATTACCCAATAAACTGCAAGCAAGCAAGCTGCGAATCTAACGACTTTCCGTTAGAGAAAGAAAACGATTACGCCAGAATCAAAGCGCTGGTCCGCGACGCCGATAACTCAGATTCATCTCTGCATCCCGTTCCTGCCAACCGAAGCAGGCCAGTTCCAGTAGATCGACCATGATGTACTTTAATAACCCTTTTCTAATTGCCTAATTAAATCTGCTGCACGATGCCAGAGTTACACACTGCAGACATCTGGCATGGACTTTTAACAAGAGCTGAGGACTACACTAGCTTCTGTGATTAAGACCCAGCCCGAAAACTTTCAATGGGCATTCACGCTTATTAAGTCATGGGAAAAAAACCTCCAGACATAATAAACCAGCGAGTGAGATTTCATACCCCCTTATATCACGTGTACACTTCAATGACATTTCATAACTTCAATTTCTGCAAACATTGATAAAAGCAGAGTCTATAAACAACTGCCTGTGCTCGGGCTTAAGTCTGAAAAAAATAAAAGTGTCCTTCAAAAACCTCTGAATGAAATTAGTATTGATTTACAGAGACTGTATTTCATTGGCAGTGCAAATCCTAGGCTTGAAAGCTTTCTGGTTTCTGTGTGTATTTGGAAACTAGCAGTGATCAAATCTGGGCTATAAAGTCTGAAAGGTCAGTGTTGACTACTCCAAATCTAATAATTAGAGTGATAACGTTTAGATTAGACCCTAGAGTTGATGCTCTAATGAATTAAATCAATTATGTCCAATTATTCCAATCGAGAAGCCAAGGAAAAGTAAAGAATGTCATATCTTAATCCACAAAAAATATAAAAAATATTATAATAGTACTAATAATTCTCATACACAAATTTTAAATGTAAAAAAATTTTTAGGTCATTTAAAGAGCACTGGACGTTTGGGGGGGGGGGGGGCAAAGTTAGGGAGAGGCCAAATTAAGATGGTTTGGACATGTTCAGAGGAGGGAGAGCGAGTATACTGGTAGGAGAATGTTGGACCAGGCAGAAGGCAAAGAGGAAGGCCAAAGAGGAGGTATATGGATGGAATAAATGAGGATATGAAGGTAGTGGGTGTGAGTGTTTGAGGATGCAGAAGATAGGGGATAGGTGGAGAGAGATGATTCGTTGTGGTGACCCCTGAAGGGAGAAGCAGAAAGAAGAAGAAGAGGAAGAAAGAGCACTGCTTAATTATTAACATGAAACACGTTTCTTGCTCATGGCCAGACCAACCATTCATTTCCTGTACTGATTATCCTACACATGGATGCAGGAAACCTGGAGTCTATCCCAGGGCACAAGGTGAAGGACACACTCTTTACCAGATAATTTAGAGATGCCGATCTGCCAACACTTTGGACTGGTGGAGGAAACCGGAGAACCCTGAGGAAACCCCTGAAGCACTGGGAGAACATGCAAAAGGAGAAGGCGGGAATCAAATCCCCGAACCCAGAGGTACGAGGCGCAACATGCTAACCACTAAACAAAGCTTACAAGCCATAGTAAGGGTGGGAGTTTAGAATTTATGGAAAGTTATGGGAATGAGATAATGTTATTACAGCCATAATTTAGAAACAGAAGGAAATGAGATATTCAAATCATGGTCATGGCTTTGCAGTGAGACAGAAATGGACATGTCCTCCTTCATACCAAAGCAAATATTTGTAATCATCAGTAATGTGTTATGCGTCCAGAGCCTTTTTTTTTTTTTTTTTTTTTTTTTTTTTTTAAAGTGTTTGAGCCTTCTGGTTTCCCCAGGCTTGCCATAAAAGGATTGGAGTCACCAGTTTAGCTTTCCCAGAACAGCCATTTCAGAGTTTAAGCCAAGCTTTGCAAAATGATCAGTCTGGTGTCTTTGAGCTCTGCAGACACATTTCATGTCACCGAGGTCTACACAAGCATCAGCTGATAGCAGGAAGGAATGAAATCTGCTCTCATTATTCATGGACAGATTCCTCCCTCCACCACTCTGTAAACTTTCTCTAAAACCAAGCCTTCTGTCGATGAACCAAAAAAAAATAAAATAAAATAAGCGTCTCCGATCAGCCCATGAGAAAACGACACCATCTGCGGCCCAGAATCCTCGCTGGGGACAGCTTGCTGCTACATCTGCAGGTCTGCGTCAAAGTTTAAAGACGAGAGCCAAAGCGGCAAGGCTTTCCTCAAAGGAAAATGTTTGTTGTTTGTTCAAAGCGCCTGGCTAAATGTGTTTGTGGGGGGCTCACCATCTGCACAGAATTGAATTACGTTCAAGATCGAGGGTTTCACGGCTGTTTGTTTCCAAATGCCGCACTCTGAAGATCATCTTAATTAGCTGGTGAAAAACCTCGCGCTCGTCTGAGCTTCCTCCGTGTCATCTAGCCTTCACACACACACACACACACACAGATAGCTGGAAAGGATCATCGCTGTAATCTCATAATCAACTTTGTGCCATTGGAAGTCAGTGAGTATAAATGGCCGTGACACAGCGCTAAAAAGCTGGCTGAAAAATGCTGGAAGCAATGAAGGCTCACTTTTCGATCTTGCCATTACATGTAGAGAGATGACAGGAAGTGGGAGTGAGTGGGCTCCCAATGAGAGGCTCGAGTTTCTCAATCGCACAGAACTCAACACTTCTCTGGGACTCTGAGTCAGCTCATTAAAGGCAGAATTCACCCTGAAGGACTTGCATATTAATCTGAATAATAAACCTGTTCTTCAGTGATCTCCAAGATTCTGTTTACAATCTATTATTTTGTTTAAACTTTTACTTTTTAACAGGATTCCTGCATTACCCATAATGCCATTCATACTACCTGCTTATACAAGTGCCAGAGCGATTTATGTTTCACTCATGCAAAACTAGTAACTCAGAATTTCCCACCTTCAAGAAAATAAAACAGCTTGGAATTCCCACTCTCAGCTTAGAATTCCTACTCTCAGCTCAGAATTCCTACTCTCAGCATGAAATTCCCACTCTCAGCATGAAATTCCCACTCTCAGCATGGAATTCCCACTCTCAGCATGGAATTCCCACTCTCAGCATGGAATTCCCACTCTCAGCATGGAATTCCCACTCTCAGCATGGAATTCCCACTCTCAGCTTTGAATTCCCACTCTCAGCTCTGAATTCCCACTCTCAGCATGGAATTCCCACTCTCAGCATGGAATTCCCACTCTCAGCATGGAATTCCCACTCTCAGCATGGAATTCCCACTCTCAGCATGGAATTCCCACTCTCAGCATGGAATTCCCAATCTCAGTTTAGAATTCCTACTCTCAGCTCAGAATTCCCACTCTCAGCATGAAATTCCCACTCTAAGCTTTGAATTCCACTATTAGCTCTGAATTCCCACTCTCAGCATGGAATTCCCACTCTCAGCTCAGAATTCCTACTCTCAGCTTGGAGTACCCACTCTCAGCTTGGAATTCCCACTCTCAGCTTGGAATTCCCACTCTCAGCTTGGAATTCCCACTCTCAACAGGATTCCTGCATTACCCACAAATGCCATTTATACTACCTGCTAATACAGGTGCCAGAGCGATTTATGCTTCACTCATGCAAAACTAGTAACTCAGAATTTCCCATCTTCAAGAAAATAAAACGGTTTGCAATCCCCACTCTCATCTTAGAATTCCCACTTTCAGCTCGGAATTCCCACTTTCAGCATAGAATTCCCATTCTCAGCTTAGAATTCTCAACTCTCAGCTTGGTATTCCCACTCAGAGTGTCAGGAAGGTCTATTAAGCTCCGAGTTCAGCAAGTGACATCAATTCCAACATGGCTGCTCAACAGTGAACAAACTAACAATTAATAATTCTTTACTTTTAAATGAGTTACACACTAATACTTATAACAATATAATAATAATATAATAAAGTAACATACACACCGTTTCCTCCATTCTGTTAATCAGTAACCCAGACAGATACAGTACACTGATTTGAAGAAAAGACACAGATTTATCACAGTTAGCTGTTAAGATTGTTGCAAAGAAACGACTAGCATGGATGCCTCCGGATGTATTTTTCACCTCGCAGATTGAAAGCATGGAGATTGAAAATGCCGCAATTCCCACGCGCGAGTTAAACGCCGTGATTTAGCAGTGCTTTAGCTTACTTTACCTTTAGCACTCTAGTCTGTCCAGCTCTCCTTCCTCCTCATGTGTACACTACTGAACAGATCTAAATCAGATCAGCTTCTAAAACCTTCAACTTAGATGCTAACACCAGACCCTCCAGGAGAGTTTAGGTCATTGTTGCTGCCAAAAATTCTTGATTTTGCTGCAGGTTTTTTCCAAATTTGGGACACAATTTTTACTTCACACATCTTTTAAATTATTCTTTTAAACTCCCACTAGTAAAGACATACACCGATCAGGCATAACATTATGAGCACTGACAGGTGAAGTGAATAAGACTGATGATCTCCTCATCATGGCACCTGTTAGTGGGTGGGATATATTAGGCAGCAAGTGAACATTTTGTCCTCAAAGTTGATGTGTTAGAAGCAGGACAAATGGGCAAGCATAAGGATTTGATTGAGTTTGACGAAGGGACAAATTCTGATGGCTAGACGACTGGATCAGAGCATCTCCAAAACTGCAGCTCTTGTGGGGTGTTCCCGGTCTGCAGTGGTCAGTCTCTATCAAAAGTGGTCCAAGGAAGGAACAGTGGTGAACCGCTGACAGGGTCATGGGCGGCCAAGGCTCATTGATACACGTGGGGAGCGAAGGCTGGACTGTGTGGTCCAATCCAACAGACGAGCTACTGTTGATCAAATTGCTGAAGAAGTTAATGCTGGTTCTGATAGAAAGGTGTCAGAATACACAGTGCATGACGGGTCAGGGCTGTTCTGGCAGCAAAAGGGGGGGGACCAACACAATATTAGGCAGGTGGTCATAATGTTATGCCTGGTCAGTGTACATCATGACTCTCTCTGATAGCTGTACTCATGTACTCAATGCACGTGACTCGAAAAGGTTTTTGGCTACATGTGTTGTGATGATGTTTCAGATGCTTCTTGGTCCAAATCTACCTAAAACCACATAAAAAAAATTGTAATACCGCCGTCCACATCGCTAACTAGAGGAGCCTTTGCTGGAACTCCAGTCTAGCGTCTGGCGTTTTCAGTCTCCGGTAATACTGTGTTGAATTTCTCATTAACATGACAGTGAACATGGCTGGAAAATGGTGAGCAAAAAAATAAAAAAAAATCAAAAAGGAAGCCCTGTTGTTTTTCAGAGCTAACACCGAAACACTGACCTTTATCCCTTCTGCTTGAGAGAGCTGAAAACTTTCTCCAATTAAATGGCATTGTAACTGCACTAATAACGTCCCCCGGTGATGTCAGCATGGGGTAAACTATAACTAAAATCATTAAGCGTAGCAGAATATTTTAATATAATAATATTTAATAAGGCGGATTGTTTAAGATTATGAAATAAGAGGAGGATACGGACAGTAGGTTCACCACCAAATCCACAGGACCTTTGTTTCTGTTGGTTTCAGTAACCCAAAGCAGAGAGCATAAAGGAACAAATTGGTACTTGAGAGGCAGTTTCGCAAGAGTGGATAAGAAGTAACGACTCGGGCTCATCGGGAGACCTCTTTTGGCCGGCTCTTCTCCATGTGACAGATTTGCAGACTGGGCATTTGGGCCGAGACTCTTGCAAGAGCCATCTGTCACTCGATTTCTGTCACCTGTTAAAGAATATGACATTAAATATGTAAAGAAAGAAAGGCAGAAATGGCAGGAGATCTGAAACGTGTTCAGAATTCCCGATTCACGGCACACAGCCGCTTAATGCCTCACAAAGCCACAATATCCGCCACAAAGGAAGCCGGGTAGGAAGAAATTAAACCGTTCCAATCCAGACATTTGTCAAACTGGGTGGAGAAAAGCGAGTTAAGCTCTGAAATGAAGGCGTGTAAGCTTTTTCCTGTTTCCGTAAAGGCTCGGAAACAGATTAAACATTCCCTAGGAACTTGCTGAGGATTTCCAAGTGGGATTGTAACTAAGCACATCTCTGGCAGTGAAAGGCCTTGAGGGGAGATCTGAACCCCCATCTGTTAGAGTGATAACGTTCATGCAAAGTCCAGAGTCTGTGATGGCTAAAGCTACGTTCACACATACAGTGACTCACAGCGACAGAGCTAGCAGAGATCGTTCATTTTCAATGAGAGCCGGAGAGTTCCGGTGACATGAGTGACAGCCGGCGTTGGCGACTAGACGTGGGCGTGTCCAGCCATGGCACAAAGTTGAGAAAAGTTGAACTTTATGCAAATGTGGAGTGAATGTGCTTCTCCTTCGTCTCATACGATGGTGAATTTTAATACGCAAACGCCAAATCTCCCTCCAGAACGATTCTTTTAAACATCAGGAACACCGATTTGTGAGATGCGACACCCTCTGATAAATGCTGTTACTATGGCAACCAATAGTAGGGACGCCTACTGACGACTTCGTAGTACAGCGACTGATGAAATCACTTCACCTGTTTGACTATCTGCTGTTCGGACACTGCTGCGCTCCTTAATCCAGACATTAACACACAGGGACACACTCCTAACAGTGCTGCTGCCTTTTAACGACAAACTCATGTTGGCTTAACTAAAAAAAAATTAATTAATTAATTAATTAAAATAAATAAAATAAATAAATAAAAATAACAAAATAAATAAATAAATTGATCTATAATAATAATAATAATAATAATAATAATAATAATAATAATAATAATAATGAATAAAAAAAAATTTAAACAGATAAATAAATTGGTCTATGATAATAATAATAATAATAATAATAATAATAATAATAATAATGAATAAAATAAATAAACTGATCAATAATAATTTAATGAATAAATAAAAACAAAAAAATAATCAAATTTTACAAATTCTATATGCTTATATTTATTTTTTACTTTTTTTTTTCACTTGCATTACTAACACATCCTTAAATAAAAAAATAAAAAAAGACACTAATAAGCAGTTCTTAATGGACTCGAAATATTCCTAATGGACTGACTGTATGCATTGTTAAGGTCTACCTCTAATGCTGTACAAAACACACACACACACACACACACACACAACCGTCTGTTTTCACAGAACGCATTCATTACAGGATAAGATGAGCACGCAGTATGATTTTATATTTATTCATACGCTATTAGAAACTCTCTTAATGGGCTTGGATGGGAGAAGCTGAAAGTGGCACCTGAAAGTGGCCCGATTATGAACAATTATTTCATCCAAACACACACATATCACTCGAGTCGAGAAGCGAGCGAAAGTAAAGTTTCTTTCCTGAGAATCTCTCATTAATATTCCAGTCTTGTGCACACATCCTACATAGACGTGGCAGCCTGGGAAAACCCTTTTACACGGAGACGCAGTTAATATGATATACATGATTTCTTGATTTAAATATATCTATATTTTGGAAGATTTCCTTAAACTGGGGCACAGGAGCATGGCAGACATTTTAACAGCCAGGATCTAATTACTATCTGAATCTATTAGGCTTTCATTTCCTTTTCAATGCAGAATTATATACATATTCCTTACAGCATGGTGTGAGGAAACCACGCTCACCTAGCAAAGCTTTAAAGATCTTTACAGCGAGTCTAGGCAATAGGAGGTTTGGATTGATTCACTGAAAGCATCAGGACTCGCCAATAGGTTTCAATCATCACGACGGCTTTCAAAACACGGAGTCTACGTCTTTAAAAATCGATTGTGTTGTATCTCACACTACAGCAGGTTTCCTTTCAGCCTGTTTTTTTGTCCTAAACCTTAATAATCTGTGCCGATTAGCTTCAGAACAAAACATCTTCCTGATGAAGACGTGAACGAATTCGCTCACAGCTTGAACTGAAATCAAGACGACTTCGCCATACAAGAAGTCGTCACTAATCATCTCCGCATCACACACGCATGTAGATTATATCATCTGATTACAATGTTATAGCAAGCGAGTATGTTTACGCTCCTGTTATTTACAGTCCTGAGTTCAATTCCGCGATCTCGACAGCAGATTAGTAATCCTGCTGATGCAGCAACAGCTTCCTCGTAACCTGTTTTTTAGTATTTGTTTTCCGCTGTAATGATGCTTAAATATAAATGATCCATATCTGGCCACGCCCACTTCTTTTCCGTCTTCACTGTCCTCACTCTGAAGTCATTAACCTCTATCAGGGAAAGTTATAAAGCAAAGAAATACTGCAGCTTATCCAAAGACAAGATTATACAGAGTATATAAAGAAAACTTAATTTTTAGGTATCTGGAAATCAAATGGACCTGCTCGGATGAGTAGTGAAACCTTTCGATCTCACTAAAAAGGAGTCCAATTGACGTGACTCAACTTCTAAATCAACTTCTGGATGACCGAGAAGCTTCAATTCGTGTCGAGGTTTTAACATTCAATGAGTTTTCCCAGACTCCAACACATTGGCTGGGTACCAATCTCGGTACTTTTAAGAGTACTGACCAAACTACTACAGAGTACCGATTCACATAAAATCAAATTTCGGTACCGAAATGTTTAACCGAAAATGTTTGCAAATGTTTCGCATTTTATGAGATTAGATGCAGACAACGCTATTTGCGATATTTGTAATACTAAATGCAAGGCTGTCCATGGTAACACATCTAATTTAAAAGCTGAAGAGCGGACTGCATTTGGCAGCCGGATCTCCGGCGGCAAAATAGCAAAAGCTGCAGCTAACACACCTGCCCCCAAGTTGAACCCCAGGACGAGGAAGACGAAACATTAAGTGAGGCATCGATGACGACTTCAAGAACTTCAGGTGATCAATTTAGCCTAGCTAATTTGATAATTCATTGTTGGAGAAAACGTCATTTTCACGGATATGGTTGCCGTTAACGTAGCACTAGTTAACAGATCGAAATTCCATACCGTGCTTGTAACGTTAACGTTATGTGAGATGTCCGAAACCTAAATAAATAACAAAATGTTGACAATGAGAGGTTTGGACTTCACTAAAATAAATATTTGAATTATTACAGTACCGAAAAAGGTATCGTTGGGTACTGGTACCGAATTACAGGTACCATACCGGTGAAAATGTGAACATTTTTTTTACTAGGTTTGTATCAGCATCGCAGGCTGTTCTTGCCATAAAGTGCTAGACTGAGAGGATTTGACATTTTTCAATCCAATCCAAAGCACAGAATTCTCACAATGTCGTGCGTGATAAGTGACATGATT
>NC_080737.1:12747023-12822023 GCF_019097595.1 Hemibagrus wyckioides | reverse complement strand
TCTGTTAAAATGTTTTTCTAAAAATAATTAACAAAATATTTATTGTAAACATTTAATAAAAATATATATGATATTTTGATGTTAAATTATTGTTACATTTAGATAATCATCATCAGTAATAATCATCACTGTAATAGGAGTCGGTCATTGAACCAAACAGAAAACACAAAGATTTAAATGAATGAAAGAACATTTTTTTGTTTTTCTTCTTTATATATCCAAACAGATTAGTCAATGTTGTAAGAAAAAAAATTAATGAAATCCAAAATTTTTCTTTTTTCTCCAAAATCCAAAACACCACAGAAATTTTGATATTTTAAACTGATATTTTATTAATTACTCTTATAATTCTTTTTTATTCTATTTTTTATAATAATAAAATATAATTTACAATTAAAAAATATATAATATTTCTATTTATTTATTTATTTATTTTTTATTTAGCTTTTTTTTTTCTGACCCATCCAGTCGAAAGCATTTGACCGTGTCCGGCTGTATACGACACGAAATTTTTTATTTCATAATAAAGAATGACCTCATACTCAGTCTAAAAATCTGCACCAAGCAGCGATGGCATCGTTATTACTTTCACCACACAGGAACATCGAATCTCCCATAACATCATCGACCGCATCATCACGCTGACCGAAAGGATCCAACCCAATCTATCGGTCCAGGTGTTTGGGTGCGGTCTTCATTTCTTATGCATACATTAAATGGAGTCATTTCCACTCAATGATCCCAGCTGCAGTCTCAGAATAGACCTGAAGTCAATCTCACTTTCTCCATCCTCATGACCAGCCTACACTCTTCTGCTCTGACCTACACTAATAGAGTCCTTTTACAGGCTAACCTGAAAAGGCCACCGGTTTCAGCAGCTACACACACACACACACAAACACACATACACACACACACACACGTTCAAGAAGCCTTCAGCATATTCATTCACACCCACCAGGAGTGGGTGAAAGCTGTCTGTGGTCAGGAGCCTTGAATGCTGCACAAAGTGAAGAAGACGGAAGCTCAGGCTGCTCGGTTATACAGGCAGGTTTCGGATCACTGAGTTCTGGTGACTTAAAGGAAGAAAAATGTAGCAGGAGCCTGAGTACTGCATTTCTGACTAATAAAATATCAAGCACATTTTGTACATCCAGTCATGTTTCTATTTTAGAAATTAAAATAAATAAATCTGGTTTAAACAGATCGCTAATATTGATGCTATTTTTTTTTTTTTAATATTTGGTATTTCAAGTAATATAATCTCATTCTCATATTGATGACACAAAAACTGGCCCCTTGTTGTCCTGGTCTGTTTTTGTTTGTTTTTTATTTTATTTGTACTCTCCATCCAAATACACAGTAGGGATTAATACAAATCATTTTAAATACACAGGCATAACATTATGACCACCTGCCTAACATCGTGTTGGTGCCCCTTTTGCTGCCAAAACAGCCCTGACCCGTCATGCACTGTGTATTCTGACACCTTTCTATCAGAGCCAGCATTAACTTCTTCAGCAATCTGAGCAACAGTAGCTCGTCTGTTGGATCGGATCACCCGAGCCGGCTCCCTTCGTGTTCCCGGTCTACAGTGGTCAGTATCTATCAAAAGTGGTCCAAGGAAGGAACAGTGGAGAACCGGCGACAGGGTCATGGGTGGCTAAGGCTCACTGATACACGTGGGAAGTGAAGGCTGGCCCGTGTGATCTGATCTAACAGACGAGCTACTGTTGCTCAAATTGCTGAAGAAGTTAATGCTGGTTCTGATAGAAAGGTGTCAGAATACACAGTGCATGATGGGTCAGGGCTGTTCTGGCAGCAAAAGGGGGGGACCAACACAATATTAGGTAGGTGGTCATAATGTTATGCCTGGTCAGTATATATATATATATATATATATATATATATATATATATATATATATATATATATATATATATATATATATATATATATATATATATATATATAGAGAGAGAGAGAGAGAGAGAGTATCATGAATGGTATGTAATATATTCAAATACATACAATGATTACATGAACACATTTGCAGTGTTGGCAATGACTCATGAACTGTTTTACATAATAGTTGATGGTAATGAAGTGCAGAAAGTTAATAACGCCATGCCATGTCATGCGGCTGCATTACGATTATAAATAACTGCAGTAAGAGGAGGCGTGACAGCATGTTTCAATCAAGTGCAAAGACAATTTAGCAGATTACACAGCCGTATCATACAAGCATAAAAAGAACCCTATCATTAATATACTTCTCCTTTAATCATACGATGACACGCGGGGTGCGAAGCGTGCCACTAATTTACAGATCTGGCATGACATGTCAGATCCATGAGTGTGCATGAGACTGTGGGTGTACTGGAAATGTCGTGTGTATCACACAGTGTTCATGTACCATATGTTTATCGGTAAGCTACATAGAGCAGACATGGATCAGCAAGGCTGGATAATCTGTAGAGTATCCGCGTGTGTAATATATACACTAATCAGCCATAACTTTGAAGCCACTGACGGGCGAAGTGAAGAACATCGATTATCTCGGTAGAGCGGCATCTGGTATATTAAGAGGCAAGTAAACAGTCGGAAGCAGGAAAAATCGTCACGAGTAAAAAGGGGCTTGATCGTGACGGCTTGACGACGGTGTCAGAGCATCTCCAAAACCTTTTTGCTCCAAGGAAGGACAGCCTGTGAACCAGTGACCTGGCCACTTATGGTTATCTGAACACACAGAAGAGCTACTGTAGTACAAACTGCTGAAGATGTTAATGCTGGCTCTGATAGAAAGGAGTCTGAACACACAGACTGCAGATCAGAGTGCCCATGCTGAGCCCTGTACATTAAGAAAGCACCTAAAGTGGACATCGGAACCAAATGGAAGAAGTAGGTCTGGTCTGAGGAATCACATATTTTACATCATGTGCTGGGTGTGATGCACATAATAATGTTCTGCTGGGAAATCTCACGTCCTGGTATTTATGTAGATGTTACTTTGACACATACCACCTATCTAAACATTGCTGCAGACCCAGAGCACTCCTCCCCTAATAGCAGTGTCCTCTATCAGCAGGACAACACTGCAAAAAATATTTGTTCAGGAATGGTTTGAGGCCCATAACAATGAGTCAAGGTCTTCAAAATCCCCCAGATCTCAATCCGATCGAGCGTCTGTAGGATGTGCTGGACAAACAACTCTGATCCATAGAGGCCCCACCTCAGAACTTACAGGATTTAAAGGATCTGCTGCGAACGTCTAGATGTCAGATACCACAGCAAACCTTCTGAGGTCTCCATGGATTTATGGGTCAGGGCTGTTTCGGCAGCACAAGGGGATCCTACACAATAATAGTTAATGGCTGATTGGTGTATGTTAATAATACTGTATACAGATAACACTATTACTGGCTCTGGAAACAGGTCATCCTCTATACATAAACTATCATCATCATCATCATCATCATCATCGATGAACCTGACAGCTGGGAAGCAGAAGCCTGTGTGTTGTATTATTTAAAGACATGTCATCTGTTTCTATCAAACTAGATCATTCTGAAGCTCACTGACTGACACATACACACACACACACACACACACACACACACACACACACACACACACACTGATTTACACACGTCAAAAATCTCTTTGATCTCATGCCGCACTGCTGAAAATAAAAGTTTCACTCACTCACCAATTTCCAGAAATGTTGGATCTTCGAAACCTTCAGGAGCGTGCTCAGCTCACCGAACCGACTCCTGACTCGGTTCACCGTTTCAGTAGAGCGCGCGTGAACTGATCGATTCAGTGATTCGCCTGGATGCTGCGCGTGTGTTCGGCGGTGATCCTCCCTCGTTGTTGTTGTTGTTGTTGTTGTTGTTGTTTCTGATCTTTTATTTATTCAATTGCGGTTCGCTTTCTGACTGCAGATATAATCATCTGCTTGTCAACTCGCTTCCGCTCAGCGCTTTGCAGCGTGCATTATTGCCACCCGCTCTTTCCGCTCTGCAGCTCTCGGTGTTGAGGCAGTGGGGCAGTTTTTTCTGCCTCGCTGCACTGACAGGGTGGAAAGTTGGAGCTCGGTTCAGTAAGGGCTACAAAAGAGCGCGCGAGGAGCGAGCGCGTGCACAGCGCGCAATTCAACAGCCCAGTGTGCAACTTCCAAGCTCTGTGAAACACCCCCCCCCCACTCCCCTCTTCTCCGTCGTCGGGTCCTAAAGCCCGTCATTTTATTTATATTTTTGTATACCTGAGAAGAGTGACATCTAGCTGCAGACTTTAGACCTCATTATGAGGCAAAAAGCCTCAGAGTGGGCAGAAGATTTTAAAAAACTTCACACATTGTATTTTGTGTGGAATTAAATGCAAATCACTGCCATTTTGAGGATCTAATAAAGGTCTGACTCACCAGTGTCTGATTCATTAAGAGGTTTCTCAGAAGTATATACCCCTTCCATCCATCGTCTATACCCGCTTATTCCTAATTAGGGTCACGGGGGTCTGCTGGAGCCTATCCCAGCGTACATAGGGTGAAAGGCAGGGGTACACCCTGGACAGGTCTCCAGTTATACCCCTTCCATGTATGTTTATTTTACCAAAATACATATCTTGACGATTAATTAATTTCTTATCTAAACCAGTGACCGATACACATAAATCTGATCATCCTGTCAATTCAGTCTAAAACATCTAATCAGGTTCATTAGCATAGAAAAATATCTAAATGCCACACATACAGTAGTTATTGCTATAGCCAAGTCTACAGTATTGAACTGCCCCAGTAAAATACAACAAAACTCACACAAAATGGCTTCTTAGAAGTCATCTTGTGGTTCGTTTTGCTAACATTTAACAGCCTTTTGTTGCTAATACCAGGTTAGACTAGCACTGACAATGCGTTGTTTTTCAGGGGTTGGGTTCGGCCCCTTGGTTTCAGGAACTGAAAGGAACTCTTAATGCTTCGTCATACCAAGACATTTTGGACAATTTCATGCTCCTAACTTTGTGGGAACAGTTTGGGGATGGTCCCTCCCTGTTCCTACATGACTGCACACCAGTGCACAAAGCAAGGTCCATAAAGACATGGATGAGCGAGTTTGGTGTGGAGGAGAGTCCTGACCTCAACCTGATAGAACACCTTTGGGATGAATTAGAGCGGAGACTGCAAGCTAGGCCTTCTCCTCCAACATCAGTGCCTGATCTCACAAATGTGCTTTTAGAGGAATGGTCAAAAATTCCCATAAACACACTCCTAAACCTTGTGGAAAGCCTTCCCAGTAGATTTGAAGCTGTTATAGCTGCAAAGTGCGGAACAACTCCATATTACATTCATGTGCATGTAAAGACAGACATCCCGGTTTTGGAATGGCTCACGGACTCCGCTCTAATTCATCCCATAGGTGAAGTTCCTTGACACCAAACTCACTCATTCCATGTCTTTATGGACCTTGCTTTGTGCACTGGTGTGCAGTCATGTTGGAACAGGAAGGGGTCATCCCCAAACTGTTACATACCCACAAAATTGGGCATGAAATTGTCCAAAATGTCTTGGTATGCTGAAGCATTAAGAGTTCCTTTCTCTGGAACTAAGGGCCGAGAGCATCCCCTGAAAAACACCGCCTGAATTCAATGATTTGGAGGGGTGTCCAAAAACTTTTGGCAATACAGTGTACCTATGACTTCATTTCATCAGTAATAAAGCATGTACTTTTTAATTTTGTTTTTAATATTTCAGTTTATTTAAAGGTATCTTTTTTATATTCATTTTTTCACTATTTAGCTACTAGCAATACTTTCATGTACGTATAACCTCTCAGTAATTTTCCATCTCTGAAGATCCATTTTCATTTATACTGATATTCATCTGCAGTATTACACTTCACTGCATACAATTCACATACCTGTACACCATGCAATTATCCAATCAGTCGACCGTAGCAGCAGCGATGTATAAATCACAGTCAAGAGCATCAATTAATCTTCACATAAGATCACAATATATACTCACTGTAGCCTCAGATTCCTGTTCTTTGCTGACAAGAGCAGACACTGATGTGGTCTTCTTTCATTTAAGCTCATCCGCCTCAAGGTTTGACCCGAATTTTGATGCTTTTCTTCTCTCCATGGTTGTAAAGAGTGCTTATTTGAGTAACTGTACCATTCGTGTCAGCTAGAATTAGTCAGATCATTCTCCTCTCTCATCAGCAAGGCATTTCTATCACTCATTATATGTTTGTTTTTTTTGTATGTGCCTTGATATGGTCATGCAGGACACTATCGATCCACAGAGCAAGAATGCAGTGTATCTGTTGGTAGGAACAGGTTGTACTAGCCGAATACAGTATATTATCTGGAGCACATGCTAGAGAGTAGTTTCAGAGTCAGTAATGGGGATGCTCAGGGATGTGGAAACTGAAAAATACAGTACAAAAAAAAGCGTTATATAACTTTACTGCTAGCAAAACACACAGTCACCTGAAATTTAAATCCATCATCCAGGGAAAAATATTTTGTAGATGGTAGCTAGATTGCAATGAGAGAACACCACAGCGAAAGTGGAAATGTTGGCCAGAGGCTTTCTGCCTTTTTGTTCGAGAGCACAAACACGATATGCTTTATCACCAGAGACATTATCAGGAGAGGATAAAGACCATGGCTACAGAATGCCCCTACCTTACTTGCCATTTTTCAGCCTAGTTAATTGGGCCTCCAAGGTAGTATAACAGGGGACTGGGCAGCACTGTGGAGCTTTCACCTGCCCAGTGACAGCTAATGAATTATGATTTTTTTTTCCACTCTTGAATGAAGCTCCATGTTTTTTGGAATAATAACAACAGACATGGAAATTATTAGAATGTCTCATGTATCAGGAATAACAGGAAGCTGATTTCAAAAGCTAAAGCAGTACCTGCAGGGAATATACGCTTTGAAGTCAGTATACAGTACATCACTGATAAGTCTAGAACAGATAAATTACAGTCCCATTGAGGTGATGCTCAGGATTATTGGATATGTGTAAGGCAACAAAGGATATACAGGTACTGGGAGCATCTCTAGTTCAACAGTCAAGGGGGTCAGCCATTTTAAGGTCCATCTCAATCACTAAAAAATCCCACAGTGCACCATGAAAACCAGGAGTCGATGCTCACTATGGAATGGAAAAAACATAGTCATATTTTCCGAAGCCTCCTAGATCAGACAAAATGGCGGATGTACTCTCAGCCAACTTCGCCTACAAATGTAAGTAGCTTGTTATCGTTGGTGTAGTTCTCAAATCTATTTACTTTAACTTTATTTAATGTTCCAAAAATACAGTTTGTTTGAGTCAAATGACTTTTATGATTAATGATAATAACGATGATTGAAATACCTTGACAGAATATGTTTGGGTTTGAACAGTGACTAGATTAGAATATCACTGGAAATTGAGTCATCAGTGTCCCAATATGTATGAAGCCAGTGTCCCTACTGATCCAGTGTCCCTACTGATCCAGGGTCCATACTGATTCACCATCTAGGGAGGTAGGGAGACGCAGCCACAGCTCTCAGCAGTCTATAAAATGTTCGAATCTGATTTCTGTATCACGTCTCAATGCTTTGAAAAACCATTTAGACACACACACATACTACAGAGAAACTTTTACATTCCTATCTAACTTACATATATATGTAGATGAATATCCCACCTATTTATAGACAGCTTGAGGGCATACTGTTATAGGAAAATACTCAATGATAGGATGGTGTGAAGCAGAGTTACAGTTCCAACCCAGACTTGGATTATTTTCCAGTTAAAGCATGACCAAATCCCCCAATACCACATCGAATTTGCTAACTTTTTCGTAATTATGACACGTCCTTATTTTTATTCATTTCTATTTCAATTTGATATTGTGAAATGTCCCTGAGACAGCATTCCTGTTATTACTGACGTTAGAACAGCTACAAACCCTCGTTCTCTCACCAGCCTCTCTTTTTTCCTTAGTGGTTAGTGGTTCGCCTCACACCTCCTGTTCGAGTCTTGCTCCCGCTCACTGTGTGTGTGGAGTTTGCATTTTCTCCCTGTGCTTTGTGGGTTTCCTCCGGGTGCTCCGGTTTCCTCCCACAGTCCAAAGACATGCTTCTAGGCTGATTGAAGACTTGAAATTGCCCGTAGTGTGTGATTGCGTGAGTGAATGAGTGTGTGTGTGTGCCCTGTGATGGGTTGGCACTCCGTCCAGGGTGTATCCTGCCTCAATGCCCCGATGATGCCTGAGATAGGCACAGGCTCCCCGTGACCCGAGGATAGATCGGATAAGTGGTACAGACTTTTTCTGGGATAAAACCTCACCCCTGAAACAATGTAAGGTATTACTATAGAAACAATAATGCAGTCTATTATTATTATTATTATTATTATTATTATATGTAAATCATCATACAGCTGGAACTATTGTCAGAGCTGCTGTTGCAGAAAATGGATCAACATCATCTGATCAACTGATATACAGCTCTGTGGTATAAATGTCATCAGCCACATTTCTATGGTGTAAAGTCTGCCATGTTTTTATTTAACATACACTGTGAGAAAGAAGCTGAGCATCATGGCAAGCGAGTAATTTATCTGAAAGGTCACCTAAACGCCCTCACGCTCCCGGATCACACGTTACCGAATCAATTTATTTGCTCCATTACGTGTGTCCTACAAGCTCTAGTCTCTAGTAGGTCAAGGGTCTGTGCAAGATTCTGACGTTATTGCGACGCACCAGCAGATCGTTTTGGATAGGGATGAGTGGGTTTTTTTTATTCTTCCACTGATGATGTTTGTCAAGAGCCGCTGTCTGAGGCATTAGCATAAGTATATACACACACACAGGCACATCACCACCTTGGGGTTAATTTTCCTTCAGTCTGTGTCCTTGCAGGTTTCTCTGGTTTGTTTCTGGAAAACTGAGAGAGAGAGAGCGAGAGAGAGCGAGAGAGAGAGAGAGAGAGAGAGAGATACATGTTACATATATATATACATATACATAGAGAGAGAGAGAGAGAGAGAGCCTATATATATATATATATATATATATATATATATAGAGAGAGAGAGAGAGAGAGAGAGAGAGAGTGCAAGATAGATAGATAGAGAGAGATAGAGAGACAGAGAGAGAGCCTATATATATATATATATACACTATATTGCCAAAAGTATTCGCTCACCTGCCTTGACTCGCATATGAACTTAAGTGACATCCCATTCCTAATCCATAGGGTTCAATATGACGTCGGTCCACCCTTTGCAGCTATAACAGCTTCAACTCTTCTGGGAAGGCTGTCCACAAGGTTTAGGAGTGTGTTTATGGGAATTTTTGACCATTCTTCCAGAAGCGCATTTGTGAGGTCACACACTGATGTTGGACGAGAAGGTCTGGCTCTCAGTCTCTGCTCTAATTCATCCCAAAGGTGTTCTATCGGGTTGAGGTCAGGACTCTGTGCAGGCCAGTCAAGTTCATCCACACCAGACTCTGTCATCCATGTCTTTATGGACCTTGCTTTGTGCACTGGTGCACAGTCATGTTGGAAGAGGAAGGGGCCAGCTCCAAACTGTTCCCACAAAGTTGGGAGTATGGAATTGTCCAAAATGTCTTGGTATGCTGAAGCATTCAGAGTTCCTTTCACTGGAACTAAGGGGCCAAGCCCAGCTCCTGTAAAACAACCCCACACCATAATCCCCCCTCCACCAAACTTTACACTTGGCACAATGCAGTCAGACAAGTACCGTTCTCCTGGCAACCGCCAAACCCAGACTCTTCCATCAGATTTCCAGATGGAGAAGCGCGATTCGTCACTCCAGAGAACGCGTCTCCACTGCTCTAGAGTCCAGTGGCAGCGTGCTTTACACCACTGCATCCGACGCTTTGCATTGCACTTGGTGATGTATGGCTTGGATGCAGCTGCTCGGCCATGGAAACCCATTCCATGAAGCTCTCTGCGCACTGTTCTTGAGCTAATCTGAAGGCCACATGAAGTTTGGAGGTCTGTAGCGATTGACTCTGCAGAAAGTTGGCGACCTCTTCGCACTATGCGCCTCAGCATCCGCTGACCCCGCTCCGTCAGTTTACGTGGCCTACCACTTCGTGGCTGAGTTGCTGTCGTTCCCAAACACTTCCACGTTCTTATAATACAGCTGACAGTTGACTGTGGAATATTTAGGAGCGAGGAAATTTCACGACTGGATTTGTTGCACAGGTGGCATCCTATCACAGTTCCACGCTGGAATTCACTGAGCTCCTGAGAGCGACCCATTCTTTCACAAATGTTTGTAAAAACAGTCTGCATGCCTAGGTGCTTGATTTTATACACCTGTGGCCATGGAAGTGATTGGAACACCTGATTCTGATTATTTGGATGGGTGAGCGAATACTTTTGGCAATATAGTGTATATATATATATAGAGAGAGAGAGAGAGTGAGAGAGAGAGAGACAGAAAGAGAGTGCAAGATAGATAGAGAGAGAGAGAGAGAGAGAGAGAGAGAGAGAGAAAGTTGAGTCATAAAAAATATCATTACTTCTGTCCTTTTAATGAAAAGTACTGACAGCTTTAGATCTTCCCACTGAGGGTTTCAGGAGCTCCAGAGTCTCGGCTCTGAGGTGAGATGCTCATGGCTCATCCTATTGCAGTCTGATCTTCATATTCATGCCGCAGATCTGTTTCATCCATACACAAGGGATCTGCTAGCAGAATGTCATTAGCATACTGGAAATGATGATGGACCATAGCATGTGCCGTCGAAATGTCCAGCTTCAGTGCATCTCCTGGGAATCTGTTATATTTCTTTAGATATATTTCAGACTATAGTTGACTAGTTGCAAGATTCTGAATCGATCCGGATCAGGGACACAAGGTCAGGTTGAGGATACTAGAGCAGTAACTTCAGCAGTAGATGGATTAATGGAGATTAATATAAATGTACAAGAGTAAGAGTGTGAAAGAGAACCAAGGACATGTTATTGCATGCTATTGATCGACAAAAATACCGAACGAATAAATCAACAGATATTTGAAAAGGAGGACGGAGTTACGAAGGAAAAGCTCCAGGGTACTGACGCCGGCTGTGTCGCACATTGCGCCTCTGATTGGATCTCATGAGAACAATCAGTCAGCTCTGCCTTCCCTGTAGTCAGGCAGTCAGAGGAAAAGCACAGCAAGCGGAACTAACGACCCCTCGGTGGCACTAACGAGAATCTACCTTCCGCTCTCCTGCCCACAGGAACGTATCCCAGCAGGCTCTGCTGAACCCCCCAGGGTTAAGGGTGCATGTGTATATAAGTGTGTGTGGGATATAAGAGCGATCATGATACTGCTGACTCAGCATGGCAGGTTTAAACACTCACACTGAGCACTGTTTATACCTAAAAGCTCATCATGTGTTACTCCATCAGCTCAGTGGTTAAGGGTTTATGAAGTCTTTATTATCACCACACATACACTATATTGTGAAAAGTTTTGGGACACCCCTCCAAATCATTCAGTCTCCACTCTAATTCATCCCAAAGGTGTTCTACCGGGTTGAGGTCAGGACTCAAGTTCACCAGTCCACACCAAACTCGCTCATCCATGTCTTTATAGACCTTGCTTTGTGTACTGGTGTGCAGTCATGTTGGAACAGGAAGGGGTCATCCCCAAACTATTCCCACAAAGGCATGAAAAATGTCTTGGTATGCTGAAGCATTAACAATTCCTTTCAATGGAACTAAGCCCAACCCCTGAATTCAATGATCTGGAGGGGTGTTCCAAAACTTTTGGCAATATAGTGTTACAGCAGAATTCATTTCTTCTGAGGAAGTTAGGGTCAGAGCACAGGGGCAGCTATAGGGATACAACACCCATGGAGCAGAGAGGGTTAAAGGCCTTGCTCAAGTGCCCAAAAGCAGAGCTTGGTGGTGCTAGAGCTTGAACCCCAATCCTCTGATCAACAACCCAAAGCCTTAACCACTTGAATCATCACTGCCCCAGGCTACTGAATGGAGGTTGTGAGATCCCAGGACCACCAAGCTGCCACTGGGACCTTGAGCAAGACCCTTAACCATCAACTCCTCAGTTGTATCATTGAGATAAATGGTGATTATGATACTGAGAGGCTTAATATAGCATTACGTCCTGTGTTTACATGTAAGTGTCAGCCAACATTATACACTTTAAGGATTGGGAAAATATGCCAAATTTAATCTGAAGCCAATTTAGCATTTCAGGCTAGGTAATATGTTTAGAAGGGTTTTAGAAGACTAAAAAAAAATCAAGATTAAAGGTGATGAGAGGCGTCTCTATGTGATTAAATCTGTTTATGTACATTAAAAGGTTTTGATCTGGTCTGACTTTTTCTTCAGGAGCCCCAAATCTACCCAATGCTAAGGAATTCCAGCGCTGTCATTAAGTTTGTGTAGATACTCTACAAACGCATCAGTGCATCAGTGTCCAGTACATGATTACCAGGTGCCTTTAGTGCACTCTTGGCTTTCCCAGTTCCACATCAGTACTAGTATGAAGTCTGACTCAGTCTCGGTGAGGCGAGGTGAGTCGAGGCAACCTGCAGCAGGTCACACTCCTGTGACCACGAGGCTGTTCTTACCATGGGAGATGGTGATGAGTCACCCTTCCACATGACTCTCATTGTTACAGCTTAGCCATTAGCGTAATGCAGGAGGTACGGATCGTTACCAACAGATAAGAATTGCTCCCTCGACTATCAAACTGTAACTAATTAACTGGCTCTAAGGACAGGAAAAGGGATGTTTGTACTCCACCAAAGGCTCTATATTAAGTAGTCGTGATTCAGTACATTCCTACTTTGACTCAAAGTTTTCTTTAATACTGCTTTTCTGTCAACACAATGTCAGCTTCCTAAAGTTTTATCTTGGACAAATCAACAAAGTAAACAGCAGAATGAACCAGATCTCAGGAAAATCTTGTGCTTAGCTCCAGGAAGTTAAGTATTTTTGCTTGACCCTTTTTAGGTGAGTTTTATTGAGATGATATTGATTGGTTCTCTTTGGCGGTAATTTTTATTAAAAATGGTAAGCTATTCGTGAGAATAAGTTAAGAGATCCTGACCCTGTCTGCTCTCCTGATCCATCCTGATGCCCTACAACTAGTTCAGCACTCACTTTTGCTGAGGTTGACCCACACAGACAGTCTGGAGATACATGAGATTACTGTTATAAAGATATCATGAATATGGCTTTGGATCGCAGTTGATATGAACAGGTTTGCCCTAAAGTCGCATCACTGAACATTTAATAACAGACACATTAAACCTAGAATAAACTTCCTGATACACGATTCGACTATTTGACCATATATTACACAGTTATAGATCTATAATCAATCTACACAGCTTAGGCATAACATTATGACCACCTGCCTAATATTGTGTTGGTCCCCCTTTTGCTGCCAAAACAGCCCTGACCCATCATGCACTGTGTATTCTAACACCTTTCTATCAGAACCAGCATTAACTTCTTCAGCAATTTGAGCAACAGTAGCTAGGATATATTAGGAAGGAAGTGAACATTTTGTCCTCAAAGTTGATGTTAGAAGCAGGAAAAATGGACAAGCGTAAGGATTTGAGCGAGTTTGACGAAGGGCCAAATTGTGATGTGACGACTGGATCAGAGCATCTCCAAAACTGCAGCTCTTGTGGGGTGTTCCCAGTCTGCAGTGGTCAGTATCTCTCAAAAGTGGTCCAAGGAAGGAACAGTGGTGAACCGGTGACAGGGTCATGGGCGGTCAAGGCTCACTGATGCATATGGGGTGTGAAGGCTAGCCCGTGTGATCCGATCCAACAGACGAGCTACTGTTGCTCAGATTGCTGAAGTTAATGCTGGTTCTGATAGAAAGGTCAGAATACACAGTGCAGGACGGGTCAGGGCTGTTTTGGCAGCAAAAGAGGGACCAATACAATATTAGGCAGGTGGTCATAATATTATTCCTGGTCTGTGTATCTCTATATACATAACTTACTATCGAACAGCAATCTAAAACAGCGCCACTGCCATCTGGTGGTCACTAATAGTTACTACACCATTAAAAAAAGAGAGCTTGTGATTGCTAATAAGTCAGATCACAAAACAGAAAAAGAAACAGACACCTTAAATAAATAACAAGATAAATAATCTTTATTATTTCCATTGTCTTTTTCATATATATAAAATAATGTATGCACAATCAATATTACCAATGCGATGCAGAAATTCCGTGCTCAGTAGTGGGTACAAGGCTCCAGATGCTGCTCAATAGAAACTAGGCACATAAAACAGGGTTGCCAGGTAAAGCTCGACAATTTATCAGTTAACACAGACAAGCCATCTACGTCTTTACTAGAAAAAAAAAAGAAAAAAAAAAACGCAAAAAGCTCAGAACTGTCATCATTTACAGCAGAAAATCTGATGAATGAATAATAAGCCAGCATCGATCGATGAATAAAATATTAATAAATTAGATGCTCCCTCGGATCAACCACGTTACACAGATACACAGATTACAATCCCGGGCCTCTGGAGCCGCTGTACCCACCCCCAAAGCCCTTCAAACACACGTATACATGTTAAAAACTTCATTACCCAGCATTCAGCATTGGCCTGTGTAAACCAGAATCTAATCTCAAAATCAGCCCCTGCTCATGTCTTACAAGAAAAATGGAAAATCATGAATATACGGCTTTATTTAAGTGGTTCTTTCATTAACTCTGTATCTAGGTGCATGGCTTGAGCTTCTAATAGATGTACCATTTTAGTTCAAATACAAATCATTTCTTTATTTTATTTATTCATTAAAAGGGAGTGAAGTGAACAGGGGCTGAATGGATCTGGAGGAAAACAACAACAACAAAAAAAAAAATCTCAGCTATATTCTCAAACCAACTTTCAGTAAAAAAAAAAAAAATCCTCGAATATTATTAGCATGATTCTTAACTTTATTTTACAACATTTCAAGCACAAAAAAATAAGTAAGTAAAAGATCTCCATCAACCTTTAAAAGCAAACAATTAAGAAGCTAGAAACAAACAGATCCCCTGATGCCACATCCTTGAGAAAAAAAATAAAAATAAAAATAATAATAATAATAATAATAGTAATAATATCACTCATTTATGTTGCTGCTGGTAAATAGGTTAAGTTTTCTTTAAAAAAAGAAACTTAAATATTACATACTGTATAGGTTATTAATTACAGTAACAAGGTTCCATGCAATCTTTTTATTTTTATTTTTTCTTCTCCTGTACAGATTGTTAAGAGATCAGTAGTAATTAATAAGGCTGTACAAGCCCACGGTTTCTGCTGCTTGGACCGCCAGTGGTTTGTGTAGCCACAGTGAGGGGGACGAGGCCTTATTGCCGGTACGTTGGGTTGGGTTTGTGGGTTGTTTATTCCGACGCGTACAGACCGCTCTGTAGGCGATTCTCGTAAAAAAAAAAAACGTTCTGCTGGAGCATTTGGAACGGATGTGATGGTCGCTAAAAAGACTGCCGTCGTAAAGACCTTCCATCTGTAGTTTGTTTAGAAAACGGCCGCCGACACAACTGTAGGCTAAACGCTTCACATAAAGCACATCTGTCCCAATGAGACTTGGACAGATTATTACATTGCATCTCCCAATATCTAGATCAACAATAGTGGCACATAGGCAATGGAAGTAGCTGCTCTGCTAAATCCCTGCACACACACACATTCATATACACACACACACAGGCCCATAATCAACAGATAGTGAGAGCGTTACACCTTGAACTGCAAAATGCACAAGCTTTAAATAAACCACCTGGGTTCTTTCAGTCAAATACATTACTATGATATTATTATTATTATTACTGCTGATATTCATGATAAAAAAAAAATAAAATAAAAGAAGAAGTTGGAGAAGCACTGGAGGAGGTGTGCGAGTCTGTGAGTGTTGAACTCGGTGCCATTTTTTTACTCGATGAAATGAATTCTGTCAGGTTGAAATGAGAGCGAGAAAAAGGATAGGAGCGCTAACAGATAAACAGGAAGCTGCGCACTCATAAGGAAGGGAATGGACATTCATGAGACAACTTGCTCTGCGATGTTTAAATGTGTGTTTCTTTGTGTGTGTGTTAGTTAAAAGCAAAGAGGCACCATGTCCTCCTGTGTGTGTGTGTGTGTGTGGTTTCCTATCCTAACGTTAAAAGGCTGCAGGTATCTTTATACATGCTGAGGCTTCTTGCAGTTTATTAGTTGTTACAAGGAACTGTGGAATATTTTTTTGTCTGCGATTTCTTTACAGCTCCACGCCCCTCTTTCTCTCACTTGCTAACAGGAATCCGAGTAAATAATCCCCCTTTTTTCCATGGAAATGGGTTGAACTAGCAGCTCCTGGTGACTAGTGTTCCTGTGAAATTCGTGTAAAAAGGGTGAAAGGAGAGACGAAGCCTGTTTAGAGAGCCTGCCTGCTTCAGGGTCACAATAAAGGGTCGATCGGCTAGACGACTCCTCAGCAGGAGACGCAGATGATTCGTCTTGCAGGACGTTTCAGAGTAAGGAAATGAGCAAAAAATAAATAAATAAATAAACGGAGAGCTCGTGTGTAAACATCACCAACTTGGGATTGGAGAGTTCCCTGGAGCTGCAGGTGTGAAACCGCAGCCAGGAGAGTTTATCTAAAAAGCTTCGGAGCAATTTTGAAGATTTAGGAGGGGGAATAAAAGATCACATTTCCATCTAAGGATATTCAGCCATATTTATAAAAAGCAAGGGAAGATTTAGAGCATCGCCACCTGAGATAATATTTTCCCATTTTTCCACCAGATCCGTGGATCCTTTTTAACTCCTGCTTGACCCTGACTAAAGGGGAGGAGCTTATCATGATGAATGTCTTCTGATTGGTCAATCTTTAAACAGTAACAAGCCATTACTGAAGCTCATTTCATATCCAAAATGGCCATTTTTTGGTGACCAAATATATATATATATCTTAAATTGTGTCTACATGAATCGTTCCTTTTTATAAGCTAATATTAAAAATGGGTCCCTAAAGCTTCCGTTTCAATATCAAGGTGTTGTGACCTCTGGAAATGTGCCTTAAACAGAAAATTGACATGGTGTGAGACTACAGGTGACTAGTCAATTAAACTGGCCTTGCATCTGTCCCTGCACACACACACACACACTCTCACTCACACACACACACACGGACACATACACACGGAGCTATCCAGATGGCGTTTCTCTTCCTGCACCTCCCACAGCCCTGTGATGGAATGAACCGTCCATCTGCAGCTTGAACGGGATCCAACAAATCATAAATCCACAAGCAAAACACAACACGACCTTTAAACTTTGACCTTTTCCTCTGCTCTCCAAGTTCTAGCTCTGGTTATTGCACTAAATATCTACTGCATGGAAGCCAAGAAGAAGCCAAATAAAAGAGAGTCCCTAATGAACTTTCATGGTTTGTCACGCAACGTTGTGTTATGGAGGCCATGCTTGTGCTGTTACAAGACAACACACACTCACACAGGCGCACACACACTCACTCGGACGCACTCTCTCGCTCTCTCAGATGCACTCTCGCTCTCTCAGACGCTCTCTCAGACGCACTCTCAGACGCACTCTCAGACGCACTCTCAGACGCACTCTCAGACGCACTCTTGCTCTCAGACGCACTCTCTCGCTCTCTCAGACGCACTCTCTCGCTCTCTCAGACGCACTCTCACACTCTAGCACTCAGACGCTGCCCAGTTTGTTTCTAGTGGTGACCAGGCCAGCAGGTATGATGATTTCGGGAAGAGAGGCAAACGGGAGTGTGTGAGGGCTGCCTGGTAGATCATAAAAGGGAAACGGGGGAAAACGGAGCGAGTGTATGCATGTCCGAGAGTGGGCGCCAGAGCAGGAGGAGCCGTCCTAGAATTTCAGCTGCCGAGTCTTCATGTACCTCGCCTCCTCTTCCCCTGAAACAAACGAGACGAAACCTTTAAATACACAACTTCACACAGAGAAGTACAGATCGGTAAGGATTCAGGTGTATATTTTTTGTTTATTTTTGTTCTCTATTCCCTACCCTTAATTCGGTCACTAAAATCTACCCATCATCTGATTTCTCAGAGTCATGCATTCAGACATGCTGCTCCGCTCTCCATAAGCGTAAAGAGTAGCTATATGAGTGTACTGTAGCCTTGAACCAGTCTCCTCTAATCTCTCTCATTCCCTGCAGCTCACTGGGCTCTTTCTGTTGTGTGTGAAAATCCCAGAGTTTCAGCACTTCCAGCTCTCCTGGCACCAAGACGGTCAATGAGTCACCAAGACGACTAGAATGACCATAACTGGACATTTGGAATATTAAACATACTATCTGCGCACCTTCTAAATGATGTCGGGAGAAGTACTTGAGCGCTTCGTCCAAGAGGATGACCGGGAAGGAGATCTTGAGGACGACAAGCCACTGGGAGCAGCACAGAGGAGTGACCTGAAATATCAGCTGAGAGACAGACAGAGAAAGAGAGAGGAGGAGAAGGAGGACAGAGGGGGGGGAAAAGGATGTTAATAGGATGGCAGATGAAATTAGAACAGGACCAGCAAGCTGGTGAAGTTCTACCTCAATGTGCATGTCATTAAAAGGAAGGACTGTATGAGGGGATGTGCACTTACTGGTAGAGGCTCCACATACAATATGAGGAAATGGAGAGACAGGGAGAGTAGGATGGCTCCCAAAAGCCAGATATTAACCCATGGAGGCATCCTCAGCAGAGACTGGTTTTCTGAAAGACTGAAAGAAGGCATAAGAATCTCTAAAATAAATAACTGAAAAGCAAATTTTTTTAACTCGTTCTCTATCATTTAGGTCTATAGCAGTATTTCTCACCTGTTCAGTGCGTTAAACATCTCTATAGTGACGAGCACAGAGAGGGCCATGGTGGTGGGGTAGCGGGACTCAAACACTTCACAGTCGATGCCCTCGAACATGGGATTTTCGTCAGTACACTGCATGAAGTGACGCTGCACAGAAACACACCACAAGAGCAGTGAAATTCCCATCAGCATCGAATGTACGGCCGAATTAAACGAATTCATAATAATCAGTGTGAAGTTCCACACAAGTCTCCACTTCTTAGGAAGTCAGGTTTAGTTCCTGGTTTATATAAGTTGCAGGAACCTTTATTCTACTAGAGTTTAGCATAATATACAACTATAATCCAAAAGAGAACGACTAAATGAAATTTTATTAGTTCGCTTAAGTGATTATTAGGATGATGAATCACAATGAGATTTTGCTCTTAATGAGTTGAGTATTATTTTGGGTAAGTGAACTCACCAGCTGGTGGAAAGACACCTGTGGACCGTGGTCATCATACAGGTACCACCAGGTGGCAGCACCGACTGTTCCCAGTCCCACATACCCTGAAGAAGAAGGAAAAAACACAGGGACGACTCTCATTCATCAGGATGTCATGGCAGTCATGGCAAAGTATATCTATAAAAAGTATCGTGGACGTTCCCTAACATTACTTTTAACTATAAATAATTTAAACATCTGGAAATTCCTTCTGGATCGATCTATCCATCCATCTATCCTTTGATTTATAACCTAATAATCTAATGACTTAAAAAGCAGTGTGGTATAAAGGGACTAAAAGATTTCAGTATCATGTTCACACGACCATGGCATGGATTATTATTTACGTAGGAGACGGTATCTTCATATTTCAAAAATGAAGTGGCTATGAACTATGATGTGTAACCTGAGCCCACAAATGAATACATTTTAGGAAGGTCATACTGGTATGACACACACACACACACACACACACACACACATACACACCTCATCTCATGTGATATCATACAGGTCATACCAGTTCATTACTCGCTCTACTAAAGTCTATTTATGTTGAGATTTTGCTTCAAGCACAGGTTCCAGACATTACACAAGTCCTAACAGAATTAGGAAGCATCCTTACAGAAGTATAGAAACATAGGAAGAATTATAAAGTTTAGTTACTAAAGTTACTATTTAGTTACTATTTATCCCCAACATTTAGCCCTAATGAGCAAGCCTGAGGTAACATTGGCAGGAGAAAACTCCCTGAGATGATATGAGGAAGAAACCTGGAGAGGAACCAGGCTCAGAAGGGGAACCTCATCCTCATTTGGGTGACACTGGACACAACATATTCAGAGTACAGGGTTCTCCAGGATCAGGAACCTGTGGCCCCAGCATGTCTTTATTCGTGACGCATAATAGTCTCGACTCGACTGATTTTGCCATGAAACAGATTTGTGTCCCAAATTGCACTATTCTTTGCTACTGTGAAGTACAACTAGTATGAGGCTGAGGAGTATGAGGATGAGGCACTTATGCAAGTGTCAAAAGCATGAAAATGTCGGACACTTCAAGCTTTGCTTACATAATAAAAAAAGGGGCGGGGCTACCAGGCGCTGACACTGGATAAGTAAAAAGTTTCGAGATGGTCGTCGACACTTGTGGACCGGACATCTTACAAATGACCCTTACAAGGGTCGGTGGTGGCTCAAGTGGTTAAGGCTCTGGGTCTTTGGAAGTTCGGGGGTTCAAGCCCCAGCACCGCCAAGTTGCCACTGATGGGCCCTTGAGCAAGGCCCTTAACCCTCTCTGCTCCAGGGGTGCTGTATCATAGCTGACCCTGTGCTCTGACCCCAACCTCCAAGGATGGGATATGTGAAGAAAGAATTTCACCGTGCTGTAATGTATGTGACAAATAAAGACCATTTCCAAATGTCTTTTATATTAGCCCATGATGTGATTTATTTCTAGTAAAAAAACAAAACTACTAACTAACATAAAAAGAAGTCTGTTCCATTTCAAACATCTAAAATCCATACACTAGATGGTAGATTGCGTAGTGTATAGTGTAAGTGCATAGAGCATGCGCCATTTGGGCCACAGCTCCTAAGAAACTCAACTCATGGCCTTAAGGCCTTGGTTATTTGTGGGCAGACCTTATTAACTAACCACCTGTTTACTCCACAGGCTTTATTAAAACATGAAACGTGTACAACATAACAATCCAATTAGCTATTCTCTCTCACACACACACACACACATTAGCCTATGAGAACAATGTAAACAACAGCACAGCTCACCTCCGATGGCGAGGTATCTGAAGAAGAGCCAGCCGGAGATTAGTGGCTCTTTGGGGTTACGAGGAGGCTTCACCATGATGTCCAGGTCTGGGGGATTGAAGCCCAGCGCTGTTGCAGGTAGACCGTCTGTTACTAGATTCACCCACAGCAGCTGCACAGGGATCAGAGCCTCAGGAAGCCCCAGGATGGCAGTCAGGAAGATGCTGGAAGGGAATAAAAGAGAACAGAGAGAAGGTGAGAAAAAAACAGCATGCACACAAATACGAGAGTGTATGAATAAATAGATGCAAAAGGCCACGTGTACAGCGCAAAGCTAATGTATTCTATCTAAATGGATATAAATTAGTGAAATGTTTTGAGTTTAATGCGACTTCCTGGTACTTACACAAAGTACACAAATATTCACACTAGTAGGAGTAATAGAAACATATCAAGGGGAAGGATTTAGAGGATTAGGATTTTGTGGTTTAGAGACTGAGGAAGACACAGGAGTCAGAGCTGGAGGTAACAGAGCTGAAGATGTTGTGGTTCTCTTTGGGAGTGACACAGCTGGACAGGATTAGGAACGAGTACATCAGAGGGACGGCTCATGTTGGACGTTTGGGAGACAAAGTAAGGGAGAGGCCAGATTAAGATGGTTTGGACATGTTCAGAGGAGGGAGAGTGAGTATATTGGTAGGAGAATGTTGGACATGGAGCTGCCAGGCAGGAGGCAAAGAGGAAGGCCAAAGAGGAGGTATATGGATGGAATAAATGAGGATATGAAGCTAGTGGGTGTAAGTGTTGAGGATGCAGAAGATAGGGATAGGTGGAGAGAGATGATTCACTGTGGTGACCCCTGAAGGAAGAAGCCGAAAGAAGAAGAATGAGATATTCACACTAGTAGGTGACAAGATGCTCACATGCTTTGTAGATACTAAACTAATCACAAACTAAATGCTGCATTGATCAGTGTGAAAAATCAGTTGTGCTGAATCATTAAGTAAACCAAACTGAATTGGTTTCCACAACTTAAAATCCAAGCAGAAAAACTTGATTCTGTATAAAACAAAAACAAAATAAACAAAAAAACGTGTTAATATGATAAAAAAAAAAAAAAAACTATATCGAAAGTACACCTTAACTCAGGGAAAATATTTGTTCTGTGGGCTCTATAAATAAACATAAAATAATTAATGTTTAATGCATTAAATTTTTAACGGTCTGATATCGATAAAATAAATGAGCAGAGATTATTTGGATATTTTTAAAAACATTCTGGCTCCAAACAATTCCACAGAAAACCTGTGGAATTGTGATTCAGCTCAGCCTGAATCACTGAAACACAACGGTAGACTCGGGGGGCGTGTGTGAAGTGGTCAGGGCGGGATGGCTCACCAGACGACCTCTCCCACGTTGGAGGAGATGAGGTAGCGGATGAACTGCTTCATGTTGTTGTAGATGGCCCGGCCCTCCTCCACAGCGGCCACGATAGTGGAGAAGTTGTCATCGGAGAGCACCATTTCGGAGGCGGACTTGGCCACGGCCGTGCCTGAGCCCATGGCGATGCCAATTTCTGCCTTCTTCAGAGCGGGGGCGTCGTTCACGCCGTCGCCGGTCTGAGACAGAGGGAGCGAGTCAGGAGGTGGGGGTTAATTATAGGTTAATAGCTGTGTAGTGGATTCTAATCAGACCCTGATTAGACAGATGGACTATAGACATGACGATGTTTTTTTTTCCACTGGGATGTGTTTAACTGCTAGGCCTTAACCTGCAACAACCCTTAAGCTTCTTAATCTTGTTTTTAAACCATTTCCCCGTGGCAAGTACGCCGTCCATCATTTTTCAGAGTGTTTCTCTGTGCTCATCTGTGAGATAAAGCCAGCTGAGGCCCGGAGCAATGAAGAGAGCAGGAAATCAGTGAGGCATGGTGAGATACACAAGCCTTAGTGACTTTGTATTTCAGTCAGTTTCAGAGAATATTTCTGATATAACCTGCATTTATTTCTAAAAGCTTAAAATGCCCAGGCAGTATGAAAGTCCACAAGAAAATTTGGTACCAGATCTGCTAGATTAGACAGACCATGTCACAATGACCATGCCATACCTCATTTTTAAAATAAGAATGTAAACAAGAAATATTTTGGAGCATTAAATTTAATCAATCACGGAGCAAATCCTACAGATCAGCTCTCTCAGCCAAGTGCTGAAAGCTCAGCTAATTCACCTTCTATGTGCTGCACTGTAACTGAGTCTGGATGATTGCTGTCAGCTCGAATATTCACACTCAGGCAAATATGTAATAATCCTGACAGGCCTGAATTCGGCACAGTGGCACAGGTGAAGTCAGACTTCGCTCTCACCATGGCTGTAATCTCATCGAAGGACTGCAGGTAGGCCACGATCTTGGATTTGTGAGCGGGTTCGACGCGAGCGAAGCAGCGTGCACGTTTCACCGCCTCTCGTTGCGCGTCGGGGGAGAGGTCGTCAAACTCGCGACCCGTGTACGCCTTGCCCTCCACGTCCTCGTTCTCCAAGAAGATCCCGATACGCCTGCAGATGGCCACGGCCGTACCCTTGTTGTCTCCTGTGATCATGATGACGCGGATGCCTGCCTCGCTGCACAGCTTCACTGAGCCGATCACCTCCTTCCTAGGTGGGTCCAACATGCCCACGCAGCCGACGAAGGTTAGGTCCGCCTACAAAAAGGATGGAAAAACTCAAATTCGAGCACTGACATGCTTCTGTTGATTATCTGTATACCTTATGAATAAAGACCACAGGTCTGTTTACAAAAAATTTAAGTCTGTAATTTGTAATTTCCCTTCCCCTGACCTCATACTCGGCGAACTTGGCCGAGTTCTCCAGGTCCATCTGCTCCCTGCGAAGGGGTGTGTCTCGTGTGGCCAGTGCCAGACAGCGCAGCGTGTCCTTGCCCGTGCCCCAGTCCCTGATCGTCCCCATCAGCTCCTCCTTCACAGCCATGGTCAGTGGCACCTTCGCCGTACCCACACGTACGTGTGTACAGCGCTCGATCACGCTCTCTGGTGCTCCCTGTCAGAGACATGATGAGAAAAGAAGGAGACAAAACAACACATGAGAGGGTAGCGTGAGGAAGAGAGAACGAAATGAGAACCTAAATGTAGTTAGAACTCAAACCTGTACATCATATTAAATATTCTGTAAAATTAGGATAAATAAATGAAGGCTGTGCAGTGGATCCTGATGCTAGGTAATATTTATGCACCATGCTCCAGTTAATAAAGTATGCAAGCAAAGCTACTGATGATTTTGCTCTAAAGATCGGCTTCTCAATGTGAAAGTGGAAAAATATTAATGTTGCACCGAGACACAGAGCATTTCTGCTTTATAAGCACTTCAGAAACTCCTATTTGTGTATATGACTTCCACAGTCCTGATCTGAAACCCTGTCAAGCCGGACACGTGAGTTCATCCTAAAAAAAAGAGTCATTGCAGGCTTGTATTTCATATTAATAAGCAGCTTTTGCCTGTCTGATCACCAGCAGCTATGAAACCTCCAGTGTTATGACTGCCATTATTGCATAACTGCTGGAGTACCATAAATACACTAACAAATGGGACTATTAGATATTTTTAAGTACAAACATTGCCCCCTGCCCGAAGAACATGGACACTTTTGCTCTCCTGGACACAGATGGCTATACCACCTCCGTGATTTGATAGCGATCTGCAAAACACCAATCTGTACCTCCATGACCTCTGTATACTCTGGTGATATTGAATACAGTAAACAACCATGATAAAAATGCGAGATATATATATATATATATATATATATATATATATATATATATATATATATATATATATATATATATATATATATATATATATATATATATATATAAAATATTTTTGACTTGGTAGGTAGTGAGGTGGTCCAGCTGATTTGGAATTGAGGAGGGTTCGTACCTTAACAAACATCTTGCTCTGGGTGCCAGATTTAGTGGGTGTGCAGTACACAGACATGGACTTCCTGTCTCGGGAAAACTCCAGGGTGAACTCCTTCTTCATCAGGCTCTTGATTACCTGAGCAAGTCAAATGAGTTGAAAGTTAAAAGAACAGTCAGCTGTGTGTGTGTGTGTATTGAGTCTGCTGTCATTCTCAGATGTTCTCTGGGGTGGTGTGTGTGTGTGTGTGTGTAGATTAGCTTGTTTATGGCCACCTGTCAAGCCCAGGTGCTGAGCTTTTGGTGCGCGCACACACACACACACACACACACACACACTCACACACACACACACACACACACACACACACACACTCACACACACACACACACACACACACACGAAAAGAGCTGGCACTGACAAGCTCGATATCATGCTGCAGCAGTCTTATTAAACCTTCTTGGCTTTAACTGGATGTAGTACTTGCTTGCTAGTGCTAACATATGCTAAAATCTCCCATCCTGAATGTTGGCACTAATTCAAATCGACCCATTTACATGCACTCGGGTAAACCGGATTAGAAAGTGATCTAAGAAATTGGATTGAAAATGGATTCTTTCAGTCAGAGCAGTTGGGTTTTAATGACATTTAATATCAACATTTATTAATTTATCGAAATTTCTTCCTCATATCTCAAGGTTTCTTCCTCATATCATCTCAGGTATACGTCACCGCAGGCTTGCTGATTAGGGATAAAATAGTAACTTCAATTTATAACTACTCCCTGTGATGAAATGAGAAAGAAACCTTGTGATATGAAGAAAGAAACCACAAATGAATTTGGAAAGTGAATTGAACTGAATTAATCCAAAGTATTCATACTGCCTCTGGCGGTCAGTAGGAATGAAACAGAACAGAGTATTAAAGATGCACTGAGAAATCAAATATCTCCAGTGTTATTATTTATTGAAGCAGATATCGTTTAAAAAAAAAAAAAAACGCTTCACAAAATATAATGCAAAAAAATAATAATAAAAAATACACTTGCTTATTAATTCCATCTGGCTATCGTTCTAGACCTGAAGTTACTCACGGCTAAAGTGAATATTTAACTTTAATAATAACACAGACCATATCTATTTCTATCTGGTCTTTTGCTTTTAGGTAACCTTTGCTAGTAGGTAGCATGTTTATTGTATAGCCATAAAAAACATGTCTTCACACACACACACACACACCAGTACAAACACGTATGCTAAAAAGGCCCAGAAAATAGTTACTACTATTGCACACAACTACAGAGAATAGAAAATAAATATAAACTTGAACCTACAGACGACCTACACACACTTTATAACTGATGCCATGTGGCTTAATTCTAGCCAGTCTTTTTGGAAGAACTTTGGTTTACACAATACGAGCTACGTTTTTGAGATCATTTCCCAGATGTGGTTCTGCTTATAACACTGTTCTCCCACTAGGGGGCAAGCACACCTAGCATGTTGTGCTGACAGCTTGCAGATGATGACCTGGTGCTGAAAGGCCAGTAAAGCTGCTTGACCCTCACCTTTCTTTTCATCCAGAAACCTAGCTTTGACGTCACTCTGGTGTATGCATGCTTTTAAAAACGGCTTCATCCATCTCGCGCTCTCGGCGCAGTGAGAGAGCACTTTATAAGAACAACACAGGATGAAGGGGAAGCCAGTTTCTCCCGTCTGCGTGCGTCTCCGAGCCGGCAGGCTGAGTTCGGAGTTTAGCTAACCTCTTCATAAACTAGCCGGCTTGTCTAAATATTATGCTTTTCCTCGGGGAGCCGGTGACACTGCAGGCTTCTTTCTTGACATTTCTTTTTTTGGGACAGGGGATTTACTTGGCCTTCGTTTGGAGGGAACAGTGGAAAAAACAACAGCTTTAATGGTCAGTCACTCCTTCTCTGGAATGTGCTTCCTAGTTTCCTCAAGAGAGAAAAAGAGCCTTACATAAGATGGATGGATCGGAGGCTGATAAGGACCAGTGTTCCTAACAGGCTGTCTAAGTTTGAATATTTGGTATCGCTCTGATTCGGGCCAAAAGGTGAGAAAGGCTGTCTGACTTGAACCTTGGGCACTTTCTTCTTGGTTGCAGTGTTCATTAGTGCAGGTGAGAACAGACTAAAACAGAGCAAGGTATTCCCTAACTGCTTCCAGTCGAACCCTAACCTGGTTTAAGTGCAGTGGGAAAGGATCACATTGAGAAAGAGACTGAACTTGAACTGAATCGACTCACAGTGGGACTGTAGTGTGAAAATTCTGAATCGAACTCAGCTGCAAGTGAAAAACATCAGCCTTTTTCTATAGATCTTTCTATTGCCCACTGAGCCAAAGGAGGGTGCTGTAGAGCTGCAGTGTGTTGGAGATGACGAAAAGAAAGAAAAAGGTTTTCTGCTAGTTGTATATAATTACATCATTAAGTTATTGAGTAGCGTAAATAATTGTTAGCGCTGGAGAGGGTATTTTGGCCTCCTTTGGTATCCTTAACCACAAACAAACTGAAAATACTGCAGAAAGTTATGACTCATTTCTTATCTTAACAATGCTGAGATATGGAAGAAAAGGAAAACATGGGAACCAGATTTTTTTCCAAAACACCCAAACTCTCTTTGCTCTTACCCCGTTACAGACTCCTGCCCTCTCCACTTTGCTGATGCTGGACAAGTCGGTATTGAAGACGTTCATCTTCTCGACCAGGGTGGTGAGCGCCGTTTCCGTGGCTTCACCCACCTTCTCGTAGACTCCTTTGGCCTGTAGGGGAACACGGTAAACAGACACGGTTATGCGTGTACACACAGATGTAATGTACATGCCTTGACATGCACACACTAGCCCAGAGGGATGCCAGCCAAGAAAGCCACAAGCCAAGTTTCCACAGAAAGCATGGAGGAACACAAAAAAAAAAAAAAACACATCTCGTCATTTAGATGAGAAAGCAGATGTTTTCAGATATCCTGGATGGAAACGAAACTAGAGGAGGGGAAAATCGAGATGAGAGAGAACTGGAAGATGACGCAGTGTTTTGAGGGTTCTCAGTGGCCGAGGATTCAGGCCTGGGGTTGTGTATCAGATGTTTCAAAAGGAACGGGTTTGTGATGGAATCGCTTTCGGATGCCGAAACGGTTCGAGGAAATGGGAGCAGGATGCATTATGACTGCCGGTACCGTGACACTTATCTCAAACAGCCTTCAGACCAAGGACAAGATGTTCCGCTGATTTGTAGGGGCATGCGGCCCAGAGCACTTTGGGCATATAATAAATATCCAAATGGTGCAATGCAGATAAAATGATCTTACTACAACTTCTTTGTTTGCACCAGTGCAGACATTCCAGCGGTCCAGTCCATCTATACACACCATCATCAGTGGACTAAGAAGTACACTTACTACCTCAGCCATTTGCTTGTGTCTAGTTTTGTATGATTTAATTTTAACTCATTTTATGAGTAATGTATCTGTCGGAGATTATTATTAGTTCAATCTCTCCGGAACAAGCAATTAAATGTTTGTAGGATTTATACAGTGTCATCACTGGAACTTATTACATTTGGGAGTCGAGCCAAACAGGCTCAAGGTCACAGCAAGGTCAGTTGTTCCAACTAGTTTTTCTCGACATATATTTGTAAGGGAATTCGTAAGGCCGTGGCCACACATATGTTTCTGTTTAAAAACGCATAGTTTAGGCCTTCCGTTCACACAGACGGCGTTATTAGTCAACGAAAGCATATCTTTTTAAACCGTTTATGTGTCGCAGTGTGGAATGTGAAAACGGAGGCTTTCGTAAACGATGATGCATTTTTAGTCACTTGATTCAGTCAATTCAGTAAATTTCCTCTTCATATTGCCGTGATGTTTAAAAAGAGCTGGACGCCAGGCGGAAATGATGCAGGTCGAAGAGTCTTACGTTTTACTCACAATGCGGACGCGGAGTGTTTTCAGGCGAAAACGCCGTTTTCAAATTGATCCGGATTACAGTGTAGACATGGCCTACGAAATTAGTAACGAATGGGACTGGACTTCTTGTCTGCGAAGGCATCCCCGTTGAGGCTATGTAGCGAGAGTATAAAGAGCTGACTACATGCTGTTAAAGGTCTCTTAGGTCTCTCCTTAACTGCACTGCCTGAAGAGTTCGATCACACACACTGTTGTGTAACATGGTCACGTTGATGCCATAGTGACATGAGGGAGGTGAGAAGCCAAACGGGCAAAAAACACCGAGCTCAGGGGCCAGAGGATGCAGCGAGTGGGTGTTTCTGAGTGGGTGAAGCTCATAGACATTAGCACCTTCACTATGTGGGATGGAGTCGATTTGCTTTGTGATGCACGGTGCACTAGCTCACAGGTTGTTTTTTTTCCCCCATCACATTTATTTATTTATTTGCTCAGGATCATGATAAGAAGGACACACACACACACACAGCTGACCTCATTGTAGTCCAGAGAAGAGTCGTTACACATGGAGCAGATTGTGGCCAGTTCGATGAGGCCGTCAAACTCGCCGCACCTCGCGGGTTTATCAGCTTTCAGCCTGTGAGGCACAGAGACAGAAATACAGTGCTAAAGGCTCAAAGCTAAAGTGCTTAGCAATAAACTGGGCTTGGAGAAAAAAGATAGTAAGGCTTGTGCAATGTAACGACTTAACTGTTCGGCAATCTATAATATAATGGTCTTTTTTATCCTTTAAACAGGACATAAACTACAAGACACTTGTCGATAATGACTAATACAGAAGCAACAGGAAAGAGTTCGAATCCTAAAATCTGAGACTCTAAAACTTTAGAGATTGAGCACAGCTACATCCAGTTAGTTTGTACCGTCTCTACCTGTCAGTCACAGTGACCCTAGCCAATCAGAGGCATCCGTGAGCTCACGTGTACAGAAGTGGGCTGTTCCTTTTTCAGGAAATCGATCTGAACAAATCAAATCGTTTACTCTTCGCTTGAAAATCTGTGGTGTGTGTGTGTGTGTGTGTGTGTGCGACATACACTTGTCCTTCTGGAGCATAGGTCGATCCTGTGATGGTGAACTCATGGAGGGAACAGCTGGAGTTGTCTGCTTTATCCACCACAAACATCTGATATGAGAGAGAGAGAGAGAGAGAGAGCGAGAGCGAGAGAGAGAGAGATGGAGCAGACAGACACAGAGAGAGAGAGCAGGGGAGAGAGACAGACAGACAGAGACAGGGTGGCAGACAGGCAGAGAGAGACAGAGAGAGAGACAGAGAGACGGAGGGGGGCAGACAGACAGACAGACAGAGAGACAGCGTGAGAGACAGACAGACAGATAGGGGGGCAGAGAGAGAGGGGATGGGACGGGGGGGCAGAGAGAGAGAGAGACAGAGAGAGAGGGAGAGAAGGTAAGACAGTCATTAGTGCTTAATTGTGATCAATAGCAAACTAATGAGCTTATAAAAGGCGTAAATAATTAACTATTCTAAATGAGCCAGTATCAATTTATTCGGAATTGTTCTTAATATTATTAACATTCCCTATCATTTACATCCTTTTCCTTTCCACCATTAACTAATTGAATATAAAGCAAATTAGACAAAAATTTACGCAGATTTATCACAGCTATTTATTCCTCAACTTTCCATCCACAGAAGCCTGAGAGCAGGTACACTGTGTTTTAACTGCAGGTAACATCGTCCAATAACTACATTATAATCTGACTATGGCAGGAGTTGATAATAATAAAAAATAAATAAATAAATAAATAAATAAATAAATAAATAAATACAACAAAATATAATAATAATAATAATAATAATAATAATAATAATAATAATAATAATAATAATAATAATAATAATAATAATAAGCAAATATAAAATAATGATTAAAAAGAAAACCAAATCCCTGGCACACGATCCATCTATTGCATAAACAATTTTAAAAAGCACAAACAATTCCCTCTTTCATCTTTTAAAAAGGAACAAGGAAGTGGAAAATACTGATTAAAAAAAAAAGGGAGAACAACAAGTCTCTACAATCAGGCTCCACCCAATGAGAGCAGGGATTTCCCTCCAGCAGCAGCCAATCAGCAGCTTCAGAGTGATGTCATATTTTTCCAGGAACTAAGAGTTCCTGAGTTCACCGGCCTGGCATAAACCCCAGCCTATACGTATGTACACACACACACACACACACACACACACACACACACACACACACTTGTTTGGGCAGATTGGGTGTCATTATACTGATGAAAGGTAAAGGCGTGGAAATGAGCACAGAAGAACAGACAGACCGACAGCGTGCGTTGGAAAGACTTATTATTCCCTGTGTTTTTGCCTGGAAGCTAACTCGACTTCCATTCCAGACAAAATGCCTTGTTTAATAATAATAAACCAACAAATAAGGCTCACCCTTTTTATATCCATTTGTCTATAGTGGTATTATTTAGGTGAAGTGTCCAAAGCAATTTAAAAAATAGATATTTCTGCTATTACAGGAATGAGCACTAGAGGTAGAAATGAATCGTAAAGATTTTTTTTCCAATTTAAAAAGGTATTTTATTTGACTTTGGGTGGACCATCGGGCTAAAATGAGATCGTTTGTGCTGAGGCTGTAATCTTCAGTCAGCTAAGTGCACATGCATGAGTAACAGCGGGAAAGAAAATGCCTATATGATCTCGCAATAAATGAAACGGCCTGTAATGCGAGACCTGACCACACACTCACTCACACACTCTCACTCACACACTCTCACTCACACACTCACACTCACACACTCTCACTCACACACTCTCACTCACACACTCTCACTCACACTCACACACTTATGCAGCAACTAAACTATTTCTACTGTAGATATTTGACATGTTGGTCTAAAATGTAATGATGGTAATTAAGACTTTCCCATAAGATGAAGATGATTAGGAATTACTGGTACAGCCTTGATCCAAAGGAAAAATAAGCTTATTGCCAATATTCAGGACCAAAGACTGGAGACTTTCTTCTTTCTCAGTGTGCCATATTTCTGAGTAAAATGGTGTAACAGAGAGGGAATAAATATAAGAGACAGGACTTCGGTTTTATGCACCAGGGTTGATTATTTTGTTAAAAACAAACATTGACGCTAGGCTCCAGTCCATCAGCATCACCGCTAACATCCCTGTGAGTGGAGCGGCGACAATTCAGCTAGCGTATCATTACACACTGACTCAGCGTTTTCTGTTTGCTCTATGTGGGGGGAGGGAGGGGCAAAGAAAGGGGTAACATAGGCGAAAAAATACTTCAAAATTCGAGGCAAAAGTGGTGGTGGTCTCACAGTGAGGCTACACGGTGCACATGTTCGGGGTAGCAGGAGTCCGTGATGGACTGCGGCACTGATACTGAGCCAGATGGATGAAAAAAAAGAAAATGAACTCAGTGAAGCTCATCTGGTGCAAAGATTTGAATTTTCATGCTTCATCACCCAGATGGAGGGAAAAGAACACCCTTTCTTTCCTTTTTTTTTTTTTTTTTTTTAAAGAAACCTGCAAAATCATTCTGGCATTGCTGAAGCAAGAGGAGTGCAGGACGAGGTGAATGTAAAGTCCTTCAGAAACACACAGGCACTATCACACAAATACACACAACACTGCAGAGAGAGAGAGAGAGAGAGAAGACAGACAGACAGAGAGAATTAGAGAGAGAGAGAGAGAGAGAGAGAGAGAGAGAGAGGGGGGGAGGAGACAGACAGACAGAGAATTAGAGAGAGAGAGAGAGAGAGAGAGAGAGAGAGAGAGAGAGAGAGAGAGAGAGAGAGAGAGAAGACAGACAGACAGAGAATTAGAGAGAGAGAGAGAGAGAGAGAGAGAGAGAGAGAGAGAGAGAGAGAGAGAGAGAGAGAGAGAGAGGAGACAGACAGACAGAGAATTAGAGAGAGAGATAGAGAGACAGAGAGAGAGAGAGACAGAGAGACAGAGAAGACAGACAGACGGAGAATTAGAGAGAGAGAGGGAGAGAGAGAGAGAGAGAGAGACAGAAAGACAAAGAGACAGAGAGACAAAGAGTGACAGAGACAGAGAGAGAGACACAGAGGCAGAGAGAGAGACACTGACAGAATAAGAGAGAGAGACAGGGAGATAGAGAGAGAGAAAGAAAAAATCGAATTCCTCTGTGGCTTCTCTTCACTCGATGCTCAATTAACATTCACTAATGAAACATTTAACGAGGCAATCGGGCAGTAAAACTTTCTTTCCCTCAGTGCCCAGGTGTCCTGCTTACACACACACACACACACACACACACACACACACCCCTTGCCGTTTGTGTGAGGACGTTCTATTGATCCATTGACTAAATGATCAATGCTTCTGATTCATGTTAAGCACAACCTGTCATATACTCTCTCTCTCACACACACACACACACACACACACACACACACACACCCACCCCTAATATAAAAACACGTCTTGGCTGTTTGACTAGTTTTGGGTGATGGAGTTACACAATCCGTGGTCTCCTGCTTAATTTGCGGCTTCAAAATAATAACTCCTTACCTCAATTACTGCCAAATATTAATTTGTGGCTAAGACTAAAAACACACACACACACACACACACTTACTTCAGAAGCTTTACGGTAATCTGTAAATACTGACTCAAACTGTTTATTCAAAGTTAAGAGTATCATGGGCAAATATTTTCTGAAAAGTCATGAATCAATAATATTAGAGCTCCAAGGCTCCCAGCTTTCTCCGGGCTGATGCAATACATCTGGGGTGGGGGGTTGGGAGGGAGAGACTTGTGGTGATTAAAATTTTTTTTGGCCCACGATCCCATTAAATGAAATGATTATTATATGGTTCCACTCCGAGAGACGGAACACGATGGAGCTCTGGATTCGAAAAATAGTACACAATCCTAGAAAACACAAATAGTCTGTGAGCGGAGGAACGTCAAGGTTGCTTTGAGCCGATATTCATCACGCTGATGTTTCTCCATTTTGTAGAAATCATACACAGCCTTATTTGTGCCGCTGTGTGTCTCCGGTGATTTGTGGCTTGTTGTGGTAGCGGCTAGCTGTGTGCTGGGTGGCGTGCGGTGATATGTAATGATTAGCTGACCGATAGGGGCTTGATGAAAGTGTGTGCGTGTGTGTGTGTGTGTGGAGAGAGAAGGAGTCAGTGAGAGATCTTCCCGACCTCCTTATTTTCCCTACAGAGACGTAATGATGAAAGTTAATGGAGAAAGAGAAAAGTCTGTGAGGTGAGAGAGAGAGAGAGAGAGAGAGAGAGAGAGAGAGAGATGAATAGTCACACAGGCCACTATTAGCAACCACATGAAATAGCTTCACAGCTTCAGAGCAGAGATCATATTCTTGCTGTATTACCTTATGAAACACAGTGAGGTCATTTTCACGTTTCCGGACAGCCAATAGCGTTTGAGATAGGCCACACCCCCAATAAACGGAACAGGAAGAGCTCTTTTTTTATTTTATAACTGTGGAGCGTTTTTCACTTCCTGTTTTTACACATTAGTGTAACACAGGTGTGTTTTCAGAGTTTTCGCACCTTTGACCCAGGGTGCAGACGTGACGAGGCGTCTGATACGTCTAGTTAGTAAAGAGATATTATTTACTCTTACTGATTAAAATTGTTTAAGGTGTATTCTGGCATTACGACACGCTATTGGCTGGAAGGGTTGGAAAGCAGCCAATCACAGAGCATTAACAGTTTTACCTAGCTGCTGATTGGCTGGTAGCTATGACGCTTTGTATGCGTGATGTCGCGGTTCGTCTCCCCTCCCCTTGTACTCGGTTCAACACGTGCGTATATGAGTGATTTTTTTTCCCTTGGTTTGTATACAGGACTCTATTTTTACGTCAAACATTTATTTCTTTATTAAGGGTGATGTATTAAGCTAACTTTTAAATGAAATTAAAGTGTTTTGGGAGCATGAATGGGGTCATATTTAGGGTTTAAACTCTAAAAATAAGCATTTACAGTACACTATTAGCATTTTTTAGTGACTCCATCGAACATCCGCGAAACCTCGTCATTCGGAATGTAACCTCGCGGATGTGTGAGGTATTACTGTATAGCGTATAACACGTGATTACATAATATATTATCGCTGTTATATTGTCATATGGAAAGCTCTAAAGGGAATACTGTGCAGAAAGACAGAATGCTAAACACACACACAACCATGTTTGCTGCTAACAAGCTGCTATTGTAGAGCAAGACCCACCTCCGAGTGTGGGACATCTACATTCTGGCTTTCTAGAGAACATTGAATACAACACAAAAAGCCCTAAGACACCATCTTCTCAACACAACTCATTTTCCGAGCACAAATAATGCACCTAGCCTGATTTTAAAAAAATGCAGTGTGTAATCTTTAAACACGTTTCTAGACCTGCTTTATGCATAGAATTTTCATCACTGAAATATGAAATCGTGTTTACAATGTTGCCCCGCCATGAACCTGCCTAATTTTTTCATTTCATGCTTCTGTTTATGATTTTTCAGGGCTGGGAATGAGCTCCGGCATGAGCTCCAGCACCAGGTATACTGGTGAGGTTTGTTAATGCTTGTGCTCCACTTCACTTCACAAAGAGCCGAGGGTCTGAACGTTACCGTCTGGCTCCTGTAAAAACAGCTGTCACCTCATATAGACACTGAGTAGAAAAATGGCATTTAAACACACACACACACACACACACACACACACACACACACACACACGGTAAATGTATATGTCATTACAAGGACTAATACAATCGCACACGCATCGCTTGAAAGATCCTCCGGCTTTTTCTGATCCAAGCTATCTAACATCATCCAAGTGGCACGAAAGACCTACAGAAATAGGCAGAGGAAAGCGAATGAGCTCGGGTCGAGGAAGAACGAGATCTAGGGGAAGGGATGCAGCACAGCCACGACCATGTAGGAGGTATAGAGGACTAATCCTGCATCGCATCAAGTCTCGGGATGAAGTCGAGGGAAATCATCATGAGCGTGAGAGGGATGAGGGTAAACATGGGAAATCCTAAAGGGACACCTCTCTTCTCTGAAGACACACACTTGCATTTGTAAAGAATTAAATACTTTACGTGTTCTGTTACAGACAATAATCACCATCAGCACCTCCGGACAAGAGGCCAAATTTATTGTTTAGTAAAATGTTGTTCTTTCGCCTGTTCGGGATCGCCACAGCGGATCATTTGGTCCGCATATTGGCACAGGTTTTGCCCTTCCTGATGCAACCCTCCCATTTAACCCTGGGCTTGGGACCGGCACTGAGGGTTAACTCTTCAGTGGCTGGGTTAGCTCTCTGCCCGGGCATCAAACCCAGGCTGAGGCAATGAGAGCGCGGGATCCTTTAGTAAAATATTTCCTTTAAATTTATTACATTTCTACACACGTATTTGTTTCATTTGTTTTGGAATCTCCACAAGATAAGATGGATCCTGTTATCGACCAACATTATAACATCTCTCCCTTTCTGTAGCTTCCTTTTTCCCCCCTCTTTCTTTAAGATAAGAAGACAAAAAGACCCCAAAACAAAACAAACACACAAACTCCTGAAGACTTTTCTCTGAAGCCTTATATTTACTATACTTCTCTTCAACCACACACACACTTGCGACGGTGATTTTTCGGAGTGTCACTTTTGCACATTCTCACACTACACACATCCACGTCGCACAATAACGCGGACAGTATCGTATCATGACTAAGCAGATTTGCGTCTCTAACTGCATACTTTAGGTACTATTTTATGAGAGCCTGGGATTCTTCTTTTAAACAGTCAAGACACACATATAATGTCTTTCTATGACAGCTGGACTTCTTACCGCTAGCTAGCTAGCCTCTTACAGCACTGAAACCTACAGATAGGTCCAGCCCCAACCCTGCCCCTGACAAAATATCACGAGTATGGCGTGAAGTTATAAAAAGAAACGAGGCTTGTCGGGGTGTGTTTAAAGCCGCTGTGCATGAAATCACTTAACGTTTCCTGGCCTGATGTGGAAACCCGGTGGAAAGAGATGTTTTGGCTTTGACATGAAGGCTAATGGATATTGCTTTTAATCCTTCAGATGGACGTCAGATATGTGTAAAGGCTTTGCCAAGTATAAACAAGGCTATTCTGACTATTACAAAGCAGCGACACCGGAGACTCCTTCTATAAATGTTAGATATAAACATCCACTTACAGACAGCATCGCAAATATCAACCATCTTGCGCCAATCTCTCCAAACGATAACGTATTAGAACCACGGATATATGACGTGATTTCATTTACGACGGATGTTCTACCAACACGAGAATCTCACAGCGCTGTGGTAGAAATCGCTGACTTTATGTTTAGCTTGCATGATGACGCTACAGAGGAACAGGACATGAGAAGAGGGAAGATAAGCCAAGTACCATTCTCACCCGCAAATACTAACACCGGCTTCCTGGAAACTATTAGTGTGACTGATTCCACAATCGTGATATAAATGATACAGCAGTTACGAAACACAGAGGAGCCTTCTCAGTCGACTAAAAAAAAAAAAGAAGCACCATTTTAATTTCCTTATTAGATAATTATTTACAAAAACCCATGTACGCATCCATCGTGGTTGTTTAACTGGGTTGTACAATGTGTAAGAATAAATTTAGATGTACACAAGATGACCATTGACCATTTTATGTTATGAGTAAAGCCTTCTTCTGGTAAATTGAGATGGTGCAACTTTCTGTTGAACAGATGACAAGTGGAATAGTCCAAATATTTACGGGGGGTGACTGTGGGAAAGAGTCGAAATTAAAAATAAAAGAGAGACTAGATTTCATATCTTATAATGGATGCCTCATGGCTGGGATTTTTCATGAAAAAATGATAATGGATTATTAAGGTTTATTAAAGTTGTTGAGCTGACATATGCAGATAGGCTGATGTGATGTTGAGACACATTTCCTGTGTCTAAACCTTTGTTCTTTACTTCTTACTCACTCCGGCATAACATAATGAGCACTGAGAGGTGAAGTGAATAAGACTGATGATCTCCTCATCATGGCTCTTGTTAGTGGGTGGGATATTTTAGGCAGCAAGTGAACATTTTGTCCTCAAAGTTGATGTTAGAAGCAGGAAAAATGGACAAGCGTAAGGATCTGAGCGAGTTTGATGAAGGGCCAAATTGTGGTGGCTTGACGACTGGATCAGAACATCTCCAAAACTGCAGCTCTTGTGGGGTGTTCCCGGTCTGCAGTGGTCAGTATCTATCAAAAAGTGGTCCAAGGAAGGAACAGTGGTGAACCGGTGACAGGGTCATGTGTGGAACGAAGGCTGGCCCGTGTGATCCGATCCAACAGATGAACTACTGTTGCTCTAATTGCTGAAGAAGTTAACGCTGGTTCTGATAGAAAGGTGTCAGAATACACAGTGTATGATGGGTCAGGGAGGGCTCTTTTGGCAGCAAAAGGGGGACCAACACAATATTAGGCAGGTGGTCATAATGTAATGCCTGGTTAGTGTCATTAATTTTGTGATAAAGATATGCACTGAACTGGTAAACATTTACTGTATACAATACTAATACACTTGTCACCTTTTTTCCTGCATGTTTTATTTTAAAAACAGACAAACGCAAGGAGTGCTGCTTGTACTACATGTGCTGAAAGGCTGTGTGTGTGTGTGTGTGTGTGTTGACTGTGATAATATGATCACGAGGCAGGTCAGTGTTTGAGTTAGGTTGCCCCCGTATCACAGCGAGCCCGAGGTGAGTAAATATTTGCAGTTGTGAGGCTGGACACTTGACGGAAGGTTCCCAGGAGCGCAGGAGATTAAACAAGTTTAGCACACTGGGAACTCCCTGCTTATAAGCAGACAGCAGGGCCTGTGGTACACACACACACACACACACACACCCCTCAGGGCATTACAGCAAGCAGACGGCATTCCCTCATGCATGAATAACCACAATGCATGAACACACCTGCATCTCTCTCTCTCTTTCTCTCTCTCTCTTTCACACACAGCCACACACACACACACACCTTTTTTCCAAAACAGCACAGAAAGAAAGGCAGCAAGCTGGAAAGGCTACTCTGAAGCGAGCATTCATGCAGCTGGAAACAGTGACACGGCACAACGTGACCCAAAAAAATAAAAAAAAATAAAAAATTTCAATCGCAGTTTTCCGATTGAAATCATAAAGGTCACATAAGTTGGGAGTGACATGAGGGTGTGTGTGTGGGGGCCTGATAAATGAGGGAAAAGGAGGGGCAAAGGAAAGAAAACAAAGCCCTCATTCTCAGAGCTTTCTCTCAATTCTGCCTTTCAGATAATAAAAAAAAAAAACAAAAAAAAAAACAAGAAATAAAAAGTGTTTTTTTAAATTTTTTTTTATGAAGGATCAGGATTAGCGATCAATATCCAATTATCTAAAAACAAACATCTGATTTCTTCTCAGCTAAAACTTTTTATTTAAGTCTCAATTCATCAACCCTGACCTGTTCATGTTAACCAAGCTGCACTGAGAAACCCTCTGTTTCATGTCCCCCCATATGCAAAAGCTATATTTTGTGTAATCGTTCTCGCTTGACTGGAAGTGCTATTGATTTGAGGTTACTGGCTGCGACTCCGGTGGGGAGTTTTTGTGTTTGCAAATTGCATATAATGCGATCCTTCTTCGAGCTTCGATCCAAAGACCGATCGTTTCTCTTCCAGCCGCTTGAATGAGGGAAAGTAGGAGATACCGGAGTAATGCTCTGCATGTGCTTAATCACCTGATCATTAGACGCCTCAATAATCAGATATTATAAACTCACTGTGGTACAGATCTGTTCACATTAGATACATAGAGAGACCATTTTAAACTGCAGTAATATAGCTGCTCCTGTTGACGGTAACCTTATGAAGGGTTTATGTTGAGCGTTTAGTGCATTGTGTGTCAGTGTGGGTGTGACAAAAGAGCATTTGTAGTGTCTAAAACTAAGAACTCTGTACAGCACGGAACGTTCCGGGTCATACTGACGAGTATAATGATCCTAAAAACTTTAGCATTCTTTTATACTTTATACTCCCCTTTTCTAACTATTATATTGATATGTGGCACGCCTATTGATTGCTTTCTGCTTCAATTGACCAATCAATTCGGTTACAATTACTATTTTACAAATATTAATATTAGAAATGATTTCTTTCCATGATATTAATAGGCTAGAGAACATTGAATTAAATTACGGGTTTGCAAAGTACTGTAGCTAAATAAATATCCACTGGCCAGATCACACTCACTCAAAGGCTACATTGATATAGCTGGCTTTGTTTGTGCAAGGTGAATCGTTTCGAGGGTTTGGAATCGACTCGTTAGGAATCGACTCCCAGCACCTATGAAGTTTCATGACTGGACACAGAAGTCACGTCCATACACTCTATACACTTACACTATGAACTCTACCATCAATTTTAGAAGGGTAGCATCATCTCCAATGGAACATCTCTTTTTCTTGTCTATCTGGTAGCCCCGCCCCTTTTCCACTCCATAAGCAAAAACTCTGAGTGCATGAAGCGGCCAACATTTAACATTTCTCGCAGGTATGCAAACTTCTTCTTATGGGAATTTTCAGTGTGGACACTACTCATATTTATTCTACAATAACGCGCATACGTAGTGCACAAGTATCCGATATGGGATCTTACATCTTCATAACAATAATGAGATTTGTTGCCTGCTATTTTTAGTTTGTGGATTAATTGCTGCAGCTTTTCTCTTGATACAAGTTGTTTTTCCTCTATAAACACAGGACCGCAGATAGTGTCGATGCTGAACGCTGTGAGTGTTGCATCATCCAGGTGTACACACAGCGTCTCACCGACACTGGCAAGGCGTCAAAGCCCATGCAGCCAGGTTTGGGAGTTGCCAGGCCTGTAAGAGCAACCTGTCAGTGCTCCAAAAATAACAAGAGTGCTGATAGAAACACAACTGAGAGCAGGGGGAGAGGTCTTCGAGGTGGAATGTCAAACTAAACAAATACAGCAGTTTTGGCCAGCGAGGACTGTATGAAGGTGAATTTAAGAAGGGCAGTGTGAAAGAATCGAGGATAAAAATAGAGCTACAGAGTAAACTCATTTTCACCTTTCCAGACCTGTAGTATCGCGTTTTATTTTTTTTAGAATAATATGTTGCTCGGAAGCTGCTTAAAAACAAATATTGCACCAGGCATTACACAGGCTTCTATTCATGCGGTTTAGCTTTGTTTTTGTCCCGTTCATGTTACGGTAGATTGACAGACATTGTTTTCTGAGCTGAATGCTTTCCTTCATTGTTTATTTCTGAAAAGCAGACTGTACTTGTCCTACCGTTAATCTCAACAAGGAGTCTTAACTCACCCTGCACACGGACATCTGATTGGTCGTAAGCGTTCCAGTCTTGTCGGAGCAGATGACCGAGGTGCAGCCCAGGGTCTCCACAGAGGGCAGAGAGCGCACGATGGCGTTCTTCTTGGCCATGCGGCGTGTTCCCAGAGCCAGACAGGTGGTGATGACGGCGGGAAGACCCTCGGGGATGGCGGCGACGGCCAGGGCCACGGCGATCTTGAAGTAGTAGATGGCGCCGCGGAACCAGGAGCCGCCGTGCACGGGGTCGTTGAAGTGGCCGATGTTGATGAGCCAAACCGCGATGCAGATGAGAGAGATGACTTTGGAGAGCTGCTGGCCGAACTCGTCCAGCTTCTGCTGCAGCGGCGTCTTCTCTTGCTCCGTGCTCGCCATCTGGTTACGGATCTTGCCGATCTCGGTGGAGACGCCGGTGCAGACCACGACGCCGATGGCACGGCCTGCGGCGATGTTGGTGCCCTGGACGAAAACGTACGGACAGGATCAGAGCCCATTCTTGTTTCTTTTCCATTCCCACATGCACAGCTCAAAAACACAAACATAGCTTTTTCAACCACATAGACACTCTCTCCTGGCTGCCTTCATAGGTCGGTAGGGAAATGGCAGCCATTTCAAACGTTTCGTACACTCATTTCACTTAACGCAGCTTGGAAACTTCATTGGCCATAATGGCGTTAGACGTTTTTTCCCCCAGTGGACCACATTTATTAAAAGGGATGATGTGTTGGAAAATGCATAAAAGGCCTACTCTAAAAAGCATATACCACAAGTGCAATTTGCTAAACTAAACAGAGGCGTACTCAAAGTGATTCTGTGGCTTCAAGTGATTAAAGCGCTTCAAAGGTGTGCCCTCGACTATAAATAATCCAAATAGAATGGAAGTGAACTGAGGATGGAAAAATATGTTCCCGGGTCAAGCCTGTGACAGGACCGGAGTAGCGGGAACACTTAAGTCTTGTATTTATACGACATCCTAGTGCTTATTTCTTCTTCTAATTTTTTTTTTTTTTTTACAGAAATAAGATGGAAAAAAGGACGGAAAGAGACAAAGAGAGTGACTATTATGAAACGCAGTCGAATTCCACAAGACAGTAAAAAAATAAAAGTTCAACATCTTAGAAATTGAAAATTTTATGCAGAAAGAAGTGCTGAATTATTTCGGAGTATATGTCAGCAGATGGGAAAATCAGTAAATCAAGGAAATAAAATGCTGTGGGCTTAAATATCTGGGGCATTCACATGCTTTTTTTTTTTTTTTTGCAGACACACACATACACATGCAACAGGAAGGAAGTGCTTACGGAAAACAACATGTTCTTCTTGTCTTGATTTACGGCTCGTGGGTCAGGTACTGGGTCAGTGTGTTTGATAACAGATACAGACTCGCCTGTTAAACACACACACACACAAGCACTTAACATGGCTTTTTCGACAGATAACCAAACGACAAATAATGTAATCCTGGGGTCATATAGAAGAGGCGGAGTTATTGCTTTTATTCCTAGCGCACTACCTGTGAGGATGGACTGGTCCACTCGGAGAGTAGTGGATTTGATGGAGACGATTCGGATGTCAGCGGGCACCTTGTCTCCAACTGGAAAACAGAATAAATATATACATCCATCAGAGAGGAGAGCCTTCGAAATCTGTTGATACACCTTCATGTAATGAGTAAAGACTAAATACACAATCCTATACTGGTGTGGTGTGATGCGAGATACCAAAGTTACCAAGCTTCATTATCTTCCTAGAACAGTGCATCCCAAAGTGTTTTATTCATCATATACACTTAATTTATTATTTTAACCATTTACACTTAATTTAAAGATGTATTACTTCAGATTGTTATTTGAATGATTCTTGCCCAACACTCTACCTCCAGGATCTCAAGCTACAGCAGCAGAGTACAGTGTCTATAAAATGATTGACAGGAGGCTCAAACAAGCATTTCGAACCTGGAGTCAGATTTCCAAACAGGTTCTCTCAAAAAGCCAAAGCCAAGGCTTAATCTATTGTTTAACCCAAGGAAGAAATTTTATCTATAAAAACTATTGCACCTACATATTGTTCCTTCACCAGGTTCCTCCTCCCTTTTTTTTTTTTTTTTTGAGTTAATCAGACAAACAATCCCAGTCTCGTCATGTTAAATTGTAGCGGAAATCCTACTGTCTGCTATACATCGGAGACTGGTAAATAAAAATCTCCTTACAGATGCCTTCACCGTCCCACATTTTTCTCTGCTAAACAGCTTTATTAGTTTGTTTATTACTAGGGTTAGATTACGCACAAGTCCCCGTGAATGACTTGTTGCTATAGCAATGCTAATGAGCGCATTCATATGGACCTGTGATTTGGATTACGGCCGGAACTACGGTCAGAGCTGCTGTTACAGAAACGTCATCCGACGCATCAGATTCAAGGATTCGCCAGTTCTGTGGTTTGAAGAAATTAGATTATGTTCTCTGGGAACAAAACAAAGCAATGCAGTGGATGGTGTAAACAGTACAAACCAAAACAACACTCCAGACATAACTAGCATGTAGACGGCTCGGACTGCTCGATCCCGAGCTGATAGAAACTCGGACACTTTATAGGATCAATACTAAGATTGAGTGCTACATCGATAGGGGGAAAAAGCAGCTCGAAATTTTCAAGCGAGCAAAGACTAGAGATAAAGCTAATCAACATTTCTGTCTGGGAACAAGCACAGTCGATATCTTTTTCAGCTAGATCATCACTAACAGACAGTATTCGAAATCAAAAAAGCTTCAGAAAACGAACTCCGACCTCCCTGGTCTACGTCTACAAAGTGTATCCGAGTCCGAGCGTCAACTAGGGCTAGGTTCTCCTTTATGCAGAATTCTATCTGCCGAGATAAGCCCTCTTATCTCACATCCTGCTTCAGCACTCTTCCGGTAACAAGTTTTCTACATTTAATCCCTGGTGCTGAAAATATCTCCAACAAATTAACCTCGTGATAACCTTCTTTTAGAAATCTGACAGTCTGTGTGCTGAAAGCGTTTTCTCTGATATTTTTGGAAATATATTAATGATCCGTAGCCTTGTGACTAGGCGTGTGAAATGCATGCTCATTAAGCCGTCCGAGCTTGCGCTGCAGACGGGTCGGGCCTAAAGACACTACAGACACTTCGTTACAAACAGGGTGCATGGAATCGTACTGATGTTTCAACACTTGGACTTGAGCCATGCGAAGGCCATTTTTGGTGGTGGTTTGAGGAATCGTGCATCATTAATACAGAGGAAAAAGTTGAAGTTCCTGGGAAACAAGGCGGGGTGTTATTCCATGTGCTCAGTGGAGGATGGGAAGACTCGATTGCTCTTGAAGTAACAGTAGAGAGAGAATAAAAACGTTTGGATGAAAGAATTGACTTGAATGCCAGCTCTTCAGCGAGACACAGCTCAACACGCCTGACTCGACCTCCTCTCCCACTCGATACATCTCACTCCTACTCCTGATGCTCCATGTCAAAGTCTTGTGTAATGCCACTGTTACACAAACCGCCCCTTCTCTTCAAATGCTACCTTTTCGCCCTACTCTCTCTTTCTCTGTCCTCACCCACATACGTCCATCACCCTTCCTCGGTCCTGCTACTGCATGGCCAGGATGCAGTCGGAGGCTGGCCTGGGGATGCGTGTAGTAAGCAGAATTGAAGAACGAGAACCCAGGCCTAGTCCATCCCTCAAAATCATTTCCCACATTCTCTCAGTCATCCCGGGTCTCTGTAAATGTCTTCTTCAACTCTTTGCTATCTTGCCACATTTTTGTTCATTCGAATGCCCCGGCCTTCCTCCCACCAGCCTGCCAGCCATCACGAACGGTTTCCGAGCCCATTTAAATGCTAATGTGACCAGCTCCAGTTAGACAACTTTTGCTTCGGGTTAGAACAATAGAGAGCGAGCGAGTAAGCACGGCCGTTATACTAGTGCATTCAAAAGTTTATTGCAAACACATGATGTCAAAGGCAGAGGCTGAGATATGAGCAGACTTCCTACAACAGGTGGAAGAGAGATCTAGGAGAAGGTGAAGTACATTCAATTGTAATACATATATCATATACATAATAAGCCATGTCTTAGCCCAAGCATCAGCTGCAGGTTTGGTGCCCAACATGGCTTCAGATCCAGTTCTTGGCTAACAGGAGTGCAATCCATTGCTGTTGCAGGTCACTCACATCAAGATGAGAAGCTTTTAGATGCATTTCTGCTCACCGTGGTCCTAGAGAGTGGTTAATTGAGTCACTGTAGCCTTCATGTCAGCTCAAACCAGTATGACCTTCACTAGATGTTTATTGCAACATTCTGTGCAAGCTCTCATCTATCTATCCATCAGGTTGTGTTTTGACCATCTGAACTACTGTATACACCTATTGATACCTTTTGCGAGACACCAAAGTTACCAAGCTTTATTATCTTCCTAGAACATCCCAAAGTGTTTTATTCCTCATATACACTAGAAATCTTGCCATTATGTGTGGCTGGTTATCAGTAATATCAGTCAAATATAATATATTCCTCTATAGGAAAGCAGATGGTTCTTGCTCACACATAGATACAAAAAGAACCCAAATGGTCAGTCAAACAGGCTATGACCCCTGTTGTCCAGAGAATCTGGTATAATATGACCCACAAGACATACAATATATCTACACACACCCTTTCATCCAACATGATGGAGAGTAATCAAAACACTGAAACAGTAATAAAACAGCCAAACAACTGCTCCAAAGGAGTGAAAAGGAGAAAGAAGAAAGAAAAAAAAAACACTTCTCCCAGCTTTCCATGTCTGCTGGACCAACAGAAATCTCCTAGCAGCTCCTTGGGGCCTGTAATGGACAAGTTTTCCGTGTGTGAGAGAGCCAGGGGAAAGTTCCACTCTGGACTTCCACCGTTACCCCCAAAGCGAGGGCCGGCTGGAAACTAATGTGCAAATTGATTTATATGTTTGCTAACTTGCGCTTTTCAAAAATAGCCATGGCGGTTTCCAGTACCCCCTGCTTAGACGGAGCCCCGCGGGTGCCAAAGGTTCCGTTGAAAGTGGCGCATGCCTGCAAATGATCCCGAACAGGAACGCAGGAGGTGGGCAGCAGACAAATCAGACAAACCTACGTGTGCATGTGCGGCTTCATTTTTTCCACCCGGTTGCCATTTGTTTTGCCATCCGATTCCCCTTTTTTGTTTTAGTAACCGATTTGTATGTGCCGCCTTCTGGAACTCCTAAACTTTCTTTTCCACATCCATTTTTCATTCAAATGCTCTGTTTTTGTACTGCCTGGGATGCAAAATGTGGTATTCTTCACTTTTGCTTTTGTGCTAGGTTAGTGACTGTATATTTGTGTATTTTTTTTTATTTTTTTTTTATCTGTGCTTAGCAACAAGATTATGTCAGGGTTTGATAAAGAGACAGAGGCATTTAAGCTGACAGTGCTGACAGCACCTTCATCTCTGCCAGCTCCCATACAACCGCTGCACCCCCCCAACTCCCACCACACACACACACGTTTTAATATCCTTCTAAGAACCTTTCATTGACAAATATTGATGCAGCTAATTATAGGTATTATGCAATAGCTAAATCATCCCCTAACCTTAAACTCAGTTTAAAAAACTTTTGCATCTTTGCACCTCGCTTGTCCCCACAAGGTCAAAATTAATTCCAATTAAGTCTGGTCTCCACCAAGCTATAAAAACATGCCTGTCATTCAATTCTGTAACAAAGAGGTCCACAATCCACAATAACTAATGTTTTTAATATCCGGTTCAAAGGCATATAAATTCCTAGCTAACTTTGTTTTCAGTTTGATTTGACATATGGAGGACACACTCGCTCTCTTTTGCTGTGTTTATTGACCTGATATAACCACTTGATGGCTCTGCAGTGGTGTACAGGGATGTGGCACCCACCCTGTAACCAGCTCTCCTGTCTCACATAAGACACACCAACAAGGCAGGGTTATGGCTAACATGTAAAGCTAGCTTCCTTAGCTTTTCAATCTGCTGCTAATGTTGTGAACAAAAGGTTGTCTTCCACATACATGAACCTCACAGACGCCCATGACTGGGGATGTGGTAGCTTAATGATCTGTCACTTTAACCATTCGACTGCCTAGAACCCACTGCCCACTGAACCCATGTGTCTAAACATCATTAGGATTGCTGAAGACACAGGAACACATGGCAAGTGCATTTGCTTGAACATTCCAACACCAGACTTCAGTATATGATGCAGAACGAAACTGGACACAAAGCAAGCATGTGGAATTGTCCTGCAAACATCTGGGTCAAAAGTGATGTAAAATGGCTAGAGCAAGTTGCAGAACCCTCAAGGTTTGTGTGACGAGCCTTTGGGGCATCAGTGAAGAAGAATGTGTGTGTGTGAGAGAGCACAGTTTATGGAATGCAGACTTGTCTCAGCAGGGACCTGAGGACAAAGAACGGCTTGTTTCCGCCCCACCGGGACAGGTAACACAATCCATTTTCACTTTCCCTCCCTCACCACTTTTCCCATCATTGCTTCACTCTTCACCATTAGCTGTGTTTCTTGTGTCTCTCACCTTCCCAGACTGCAATCTCTCTCTCTCTCTCTCTCTCTCTCTCTCTCATATCCCCCATCAGTCAGGCTCAGATGTCACATTAGTATCCTAACTCACCCTCTCCCCGCCTTTTATTTTCCTCTACACACTCATTCATTCCACCCACCTCACCCTTGATGCTCTTGTTTTATCTCTGATTCTCAATCACAAGAAGAGCAGTAAGGTTTGGAGAAGCATTAAGGCTGAATATTGTGGCAGTGAGGGCATTAGTTACAGCTTCACTGACACTCATCGTGTTAGTAAATGCATGAGGGTCACACTGTTTTCTGACTAAAAAGTAAATATACATTATCACTGATGTGAGCTGATGGAGGTTGGTAGAAACACAATCAGTCGAGCACTGTACAAAATATCCCTTCCTATAATCATATAAAGGATAATAATATCCCTTTCCCTTTCTATAAAGATTCCCAACCCTAGTCCTGGAGTATGGAGAACATGCGACATTAAAAACAACAGATTTAATAAAACTGTAGCTTTTACATGATAGTAGGGAAGAACCTTAAAGTTCATTTTAAACCAAATGTAATATCACTTTTACAGTAAAGCAGTAATCCAAATATCCATCCATCCATATATCCATCCATCCATCCATTTATCCATTCAAATATCCACCCATCCATTCAAATATCCATCCAAATATCTATCCATCCATCCAAATATCTATCCATCCATCTAAATATCCATCCATCCATCTAAATATCCATCCATCCACCCACCCATCCATCCATCCACCCATCCAAATCTATCAATCCATCCATCTCTATCTATCTATCTATCTATCTATCTATCTATCTATCTATCTATCTATCTATCTATCCACCCATCCACCTATGAACCATCCATCCATCTAAATCTATCGATCTACCCATCCATCCATCCATCTATCTATCTATCTATCTATCTACCCATCCATCCATCTATCTATCTATCTATCTATCTATCTATCTATCTATCTATCTATCTATCTATCTATCTATCTATCTATCGTTCATCCATCATCCATCCATCCATCTACCCATCCATCCATCTACCCATCTACCCATCCATCCATCCATCTATCTATCTATCTATCTATCTATCTATCTATCTATCGTTCATCCATCATCCATCCATCCATCTACCCATCCATCCATCCATCCATCCAAATCTATCCATCCATCCATCCATCCATCCATATCTATCCATCCATCCATCCATCCAAATATCCATCATCCATCCATCCACCTATGATCCATCCATCCATCCATCCATCCATCCATTTAAATATCCATCCATCCACCTATGATCCATCCATCCATCCATTTAAATATCCATCCATCCATCCATCCATCCATCTCTACACCTGCTTATTGATACCGCTGTCCAGTCAGCCAATCATGTTACAGCAGCACAGTGCATACAACAATCCATTGATCTAAACTTTGTTATGGGCAAAGATCACAGATGATCAGCAGTTTCAGGAACGAGCCTGTCTGGCTCCAACACTCATGCCATGATTACAGCCACAGAGATCAGATTTTTCCTCACTCTGGTGTCTGATGTGAACTGAAGCTCTTGATCTTTCTCTGCTTGATTTTTACCCACAGTGGTGGTGCCACATGATTGGCTGATTGGATTAATGAGCAGGTTGTATGGGTGTTCCTATTAAAAGAGATGGTAAGCATATATATATGTGTGTGTGTCCTGAATTCACCAACGGCAATTGCTGATTAAATTACAGATCTTTACCATCAAGAAATATTGACATTAAAACCATGTTGCCAGGAGCTTTATGTTTGTTTCTAATAATATGCCTATATACAAGCCATGAGTTATCGAACTGAGAAGGTGGTGAGAAGATGGCCGCAAGCCGAGATCAACAGTCTCTGAAAGTTAAACAGTGCTTGAACGTAGGAGTGAGTAGATGAGGAGCAGGGTAACAGCAGAATTACACAAACCTACTGCAACTCCTCTGCAAAATCTGAAGGAAGCGTTTCCTATGCCTTTGGAGTGCCAGATGAGACGTCCGAGTGTCCCATTGTGTAATATAACCATCCTGTACACGGTGTCCATTCACTCCGAAGCACACTGTTTTCTCTCGGCTTTTTTTCCCCCCAGCTCCATTCAGCAGGCCACTGTTGTTGCTATGAATGAGAGCCAGAAACCCTGCAGGATCTCTCTCTCTCTCCCTCATCCTCATCCTCTTCCCCCCTCCCGAGGTTGGATTCATTCTGTCTCCCCTGTTCTCTCCTCTCCTCTCCTCGCCCACGCAAACTGAACATCATTAGCAAGTCAGGATTACAGGAACAGACACTGATTATTTTAATGACAAGATCTAATATACAGGATTTGTGTGCATGTGCTAGCGCATGTTGTGTGTGCATACAAGGTTCTGTACCGAAACTGACAACAGGTCTATTTTTATAGAAGGGAGTCTTACTATGTTTTGAACCATGAGGTGTGTGTGTGTGAGAGAGAGAGAGAGAGAGAGAGAGAGAGAGAGAGAGAGAAAATAGGGGCTTTTTCTGGAGCCTGGGTGGCAAACAGCTTGTGGCATCCAGGTGGTGCCACTGTGGTGGTTGTTAGGTAGTGACCATATGGGAAAACAGGAGGGTGAAGGCTGGACACTCTCTCTCTCTTTCTCACACACACACACACACACACACACACGTCTTTACTCTCCTTGTGAGGACCTTCCACTGCCATAATAAATCAACTAACCTAATAATTGCTAAGTGACACCTAAATCTATTTCATTTAAAGAGAAAAGTTTCCTAGCCAAAGTTTTCTGCATGGTAACCAAGGTCAGAACAATTTTTTGGGGGGGGGAGCACAACCCATCATTATTATATTTGCATGCCTCTGAATAATATCACTTAAAATCTAATGGCGAGTTTCAAAATGAAGGAAAACAAAGCCCTTTTTTTCAGGCATTCTTGGCTGTAAAAAAACATGAGAGCCCCTTGCTCGAAATCGATGCTTACTTGCCACCTCCACAATGTCTCCTGGCACAATATCCCGAGCCTTGATTCTCTGCACGGCCTTGCGGTTCATGCGGTACACTTTACCCATCTCTGGCTCGTACTCCTTCAGAGCTTCAATGGCATTCTCCGCATTACGCTCCTGCAACGGCACACAACACACACACACAAACTTAGCCCAGCCTCAGGATGCTGATCTACACCATCAACACGTCTTGCGGTTCTGGCGTAACGTTTACATTTCGCTCGACACCTCTCACAGCATTACTCATCAGCTGCACTGTAAACACACAGGCAACAGGATAACATGGAAGAAGCTAGAATGGGAATAAACAATGCATCCATTTCAACAACATGGCACGTTTATTTATATCATACAGCACAAAAGATTTGTAATGTAATATGCTGTCAGTCAGCATATTTAAATACAGGTGCATTAATTAAAAAATGTGTGTGTGTATATCTATCTATCTATAATTTTATATATATATATAAATATATATATAGGGTTTAGGTTCTCAGTCACCTCTCGTTACGACAGACCAAGTGTCTGTGGCGCTACTGAAATTCTACACTGTGTTAAGTTCAGACTAATTAGTTTCTCGGGATATGATTTAAGATGGACCGTAGAGCTAGGAGAAAAATGACGTCCTGGTGGTGCAACAGGCTGCAGGCCGGCATCTACCTCCAGGATCAGATTTGTGCTTTGTGAAATAAAAAGCGTCTCTGGGCTGCATAATGATGCGCCTTTTCATTGTATGCTGACATTGGAGGAAAAACAGACCTTATTTATTGGGCCAGTATCTTTTGTGCTGGAGTTCGTTACAAACACACACGCTCAATTATTCATCTTCAAACACACACACACACACCTGCCAAACTCCAATGACTGCATTGGCAACCAGGATGAGCAGGATGACTATAGGCTCCACAAAGGCCGTAGTGGACTCCTCGCCTTCCTCAAACAGTGCCAGCACCTGGGGGAGAGACACACAGAACAATCCACTCATCACGATTATCCGTATCTCGTATTAACAATTCAGGCAAGTCGTCTGTTCGGTGTATCGCGTTGCAGACGAGCTCTCGTGATGGGATGCGGAATGTTCGTAGTCATCCATCCATTTCAATGACATACAATGTATTTGAAGGTACAGCAAAGAACCCCAACAAACGTATAAAGAGAGATATTCCTAAGCAGGAGAGATTGAAAAAAAAAATACATCACACTCAATAAAATGTTAAAACATTTAGGTCTGATGAAACATTTCCAGAAATCTGTAACCCAGCAATAATTTACACAGAGACGATAGACACAAGCTCACGTGAGCAAATTAAGCCCTTTAATTAAGGTGTTTGTGATTAACCCCTTAGACTGGATTAACCACTAGATTAGTGTAACTTAACCACTAGTGTTATAGATGCCCATTACATAGCAAGTGATGCCAAATTACATTATTCATATCGAGAGATATAGATAGATAGATAGATAGATAGATAGATAGATAGATAGATAGATAGATAGATAGATAGATAGAGTATATTGTAGTGCCGGCGTGAGATGACAATATAATATTGATATAAGGTCTACTATTCTAATAAACAGCATTTTGTTGCTATGTACATGTTCTTTGCAATGACAAAGTTCTATCTATCTAGCTCTCTCTCTTTCTATCTATCTATCTATCTATCTATCTATCTATCTATCTATCTATCTATCTATCCATCTATCCATCCATCCATCCATCCATCCATCCATCTCAACCGAGAAATGTCATTTTTCTGAGATGTTCATGTTCATATCTCTTCATTAAAGTTATACTATTAAAAAATTCTATTATATTTTAAAAGAACGGGCAACATGTACTATAATAACATGTAACATCGAGTTCATCTTGACTGGACAAATACAAAGTTGAACTTTAATGATCTTTAATGATGCAATGTAAAGTTTCTCTTTAACACAAAAAAATTGTTTCTTTAATGAAGTAACCTGCAGTGATGTAACATACGATGGAACTGTAATGATGTGCAAAGATTGAAATTCATCTTATCTAAGTAATATCTTAAGTTTCTCTTCAACGACATAACGTTTAAGTTCCTGTACCAAAATGTAACTTTTATTGAAACTTTTCGTTTTAATTTTTTTGTTAATGATATAAAAGGGGAACTTTTATGAAAGTACAGTTTCACATTAATAATATAACGCAAAGTTAGTGATGTAACACAAAACTGAACTTTAATGATATAAGGTAAAGTTTTAATAATATTTACTAATATATATAATACTAATATATTTTACTACTTAACTTGAAATTTAATTTTAAGCATACAAAATAAAGTTTCTTATATATATATATATATATATATATATATATATATATATATATATATATTTTGTTTTGATTTTTTTTTAACTAATAGACCTAAAAATGTTGGATCCATTCATGCTCTTTATCTTCCTATAAGCTAAGCTGTGCATTACTAATCACCAGTGTATTATTCTGCGCTCTTGGACACATTACTTATTTAATAAGAGCAATATGCCGTGCTCTCATGCCATGAAAGTATACTTTCAATAGCAATATCACTGTACTTAATGTGGTCTCTGTATCAATGCCAAAGTTTGGTTTGATGATGAATGAATATATATATAAATATATATTATACAGCTGCTCTGAAGGACTGCGATGTCCACACCTACAGCCAATATGCTTTGACTTCCTACTGAGCTACTATCAACACATGGTACCCGTGGACAGTGTACTCAGGTGCTGCGAGACGCAATAAAAGCCTGTTCATTTCACACCTCCACAAATACGGCACACCTCCCAGCCCAGGAAACGGGAAAAGCTGTCGTCTGCGAAAACCCCGCTACATCCCGACTGACTAACGGAGGGTAAAAGTAGCTGTGAGGATATGCTCTAATACGGGAAGTATGTACCAGTTTGAATCGCCACTTTGTAAGCGTGTTCTGACAGTGAGGGAAGTCTCAACACTATAGTTAGCTCATTATGGACCTTGGGGACGAACCGAACTGCTGGGCTTTTTAGAGAAAGCTCGGTGTGGTGGAGTAAAATTTGTGAATGGTGTTGAACCGCATGCGTCGATGGAGTTGTCCTTTAACTTATAAACCTGATTTGATTAGTGTCAGTAATGAAAAACCACAAGTTTGGGCACCTTTGTAATCCACCCACGGAGTGCTGAGAGTGTGAAAATGCTACACAACACATTCCGACTGTTCATTCACTTGGATAAGCTCCTTACAAGGATGTGAGAGAGTAAGCAGAGGGAGGGCGTTATTTATCAAGCCGGAGATTATTTATAAATTCAAGCGTTTACAGAAGAAAATCCCATACAGTGAGAAAAGAAAGTTTATATCCTACCCATGTGTGTACATGTATACACAGGAAAACTAACCAATCACATGATTTGCATGGATTGCTCTCGTTTTATATATGGAATGTAAAAATAACGTTACAAGATTATAATCCCTCCCTCCCACACACACACACACCCTTTTCCATTGATGCTCACCGTTATATTAAAGAAAGATATCCAACACAGAAACAGTGGAGACACCAAACGCAAATGCAGCTAGCATCTAGGACACATTAGCACTGAGATTCAGCTTGACTGGATGGCCTTTGACAAGATGACGTGTACGTCAAGCAGACTAAAGGACGGACTAGAGGACTATAGCACTGTAGCATCGTCTCTTTAAGTCAAGATGGAACATGATCTCTTTAAGCCAGGATGGATTTTTCCTTTTTAAGTTTCCTAGCTTCCCAGAGGAGTCACAATCCAAGCAGTTGTATAGCTCCACATAAAACCTTGGGAGGCAAACCGAATACCCCATGAGCTTTTCTAAAAGTGTAAACCATCTTCTCCAACCTTGAAGCCATTACAGACACAAGGTATTAATTGTAATTAAATTGTAGGGGTTTCTGTATTATTGTGCTCAAATAGCAAACACTGACTGTGTGTTTCATTCTTGGGAAAGATGTGAATAATTCTCGCTAATTATAAACCTCCTGCCAGCTCACCTGTTGAACGAGCTTCTGTAGCGGTTCAGCTATCTCTCACTATGCCGCGCTATTCTGTCCGCGTCGCTTCTCTTTACGTTTCATCCTCCTAATCTGAGTGTTTATCCACAGTGGAGTCAGAGCTCAGCCTCCCTTCACCATTTCATTACACGCTGCCTCGAAAAGGGTTCCAGAGATTTAACGTGGCTGTGAAATACGACGAGCGAGAGAAACGAAATGCGACGCACAAAAGAGGCACAAAACGCCCTAATCGCGAACGCACACTGTGCATATAAAGAGCGGCGAGGAAAGAAAAAACGAGACGGAGACAATGGGCCTGGGAATGAAGCGGAGAAGATAAAGACAAAGGGATATTGGCGAAGTGTTTGTTAGAAGAATGTGCTAAGTAGCAAAGTAAAGAAAAAAATAAAGAAGAGAGACTCGGGGCTGACTGCAGTGCAGTCTCCAGAGTGTGGAGGTTTATACACAAGCTTCTGTACTGAATACTGATGCACTTGGTCATGGAATAGATTAAATCAGTTTCAGAAGTTCTACACGAAGCCAGAGAGAACTCTTCTGTCCTCAGATACTGTAAATCTTCAGATCCTCATCTCCGCTCTTGTTTATATTGGGCTGGTGGCTAAACCTGCTTTCTATCACTTCATACTACAGGATTAATCCTAAGAGAAAGCATGGCAAGGTTCCCCAGGTAGGCCTGTGCCTGGTGACTGTTAACTGAATTACCATAGGAACCTGTTACTATTATCACAGGAACCCCTCGATACTCGTTTAAGTTAAGTCACACATATAAAATACTTTTTTCGCATATCCCCATCCTTGGGGGTTGGGGTCAGAGCACAGGATAAGCCATGATGCAAGGTAGGTTGGGGTCGCTTGCTCAAGGGCCCAACGGTGGCAGCTTGGCGGTGTTGGGGCTTGAACCCCGATCTTCCAGTCAATGACCCAGAGCCTTAACCACTTGAGCTGCCACCGTCCCGCTTTTTGACCTGGTTTACTGACAGGTAAAATACACAGGCTTACCTCATACACATCATGACTAGACATGGCTAATATCTCACCTGTAAACATCACCCATTTTAGATGTTATGGTGATGGACTATTTATGGGACGGTTGTTAGTTTGAATCCCAGGTTCACCAAGCAGCCACTGCTGGTCCCCCTAACCCTCAGTTGTATAAAATGAGATAAATCGTATTCCTCTGGATAAAGGCGTCTGCCAAATGCCAGAAAAATTGTTGCATATGTGAGCAGTTCATTTCTGCGAGCACTGAGCCACACTCATGAGACCAGTGAATAAAAGTATCTTATACTGCGTCTATTTTCCACATTAGCTGCGCGGTCCTATTCTCAGACACAAGCTCTTGGTACACTTTTGCTCACTGCTTGGTTAGTGGCACCTGGGTATTTCTCGTTTCACACAGAGCTACAAATACGGTGGCGACAATGGCACAATCACTACGTTTTGAATTATTGAGTGAGGGTAAACATGTAGAGCATGAACACAAAATTAAGCATTTACTCATTAGTTCTGGACAATCTGGATTATTATTATTATTTTCTACCAAAACACAGACAGGTGCACTGCCCATGACAGGAAGAACGTTTATTTGCAGTGGATGATTACTACATACTTTTTCCCTGGAATATGGAAATCTTAGAGATATTAAAAACCCCTATAACTGTATTTTGTACATAAGTGTAATCCAATTGTGTACAAACCAATTTGATGTACAATTGGGAGAGGGGCGAGAGAACAGGGAAAAGTTTATACTCGAGATTCTGCTTTTTTTTTTTTGTAGCATTCAACAATTAGCAGGTGAATATGATCGGGTAGAAGAGGAACATCCACCAAAGTCTCAGTCTTTACAAGCAAAGAGGGTTTTAGTGGCTCACCACTCTGTGGCAAAAGTCATGAGAGAATTGCCAAACAGTCTTTCATCATCTCCAGGGCATGTTGTTGTGAAAAGTTTCACGGAATTTGAACGGCACTGCTGTGCTACTGTGAGGAATATTAGTCGCGTGTGCTCTGGGAGTACTTCGGAAAACCGTCATCGCTTTACACGGTCCACCTCTGCATCAGGAAATGCAACTTGAAACCCTATTACACAAGGAGAAAGCCATACATCCGTACGCTGTGCTCTGGGTCTGAGCTCGTCTCAGATGGACTGAGAGACAGTAGAAACAGTAGAAGCGTGTCCTGTGGTCAGATGAGTCCAGTCTGTTTGGTCTTTATCTTGTTTCTGAGACGAATGGACGTCTCTGTGAAGTGTTATCAGTGAAAGGTGTAAAAGCCAACATCTGTCATGGTATGGGATGCTGCATCGGTGCCTAGCTTCTGTGTGGAGGTGACTTTAAAGCGAGATACAATGCCATCAAGGTGACGTCTTTTTTATTTCCTGGGAAATCCATAGTTATTTCAGCTAAATAATGCAGACAGAGTGTGTGCTTGACTCCAGTCTCCTATTGAAACATTTACAGCAGACGCCCTTATCCAGAGCGACTTACTTTTTTATATATATATATATATATATATAGATATAGATATAGATATAGATATATATATATATATATATATATATATATATATATATATATATATACACACACACACAACTGAGCAATTAAGGGTTAAGGGCCTTGCTCAAGGGCCCATCAGTGGTAGCTTGGTGGACTCAAAACCTTCTGAGCATTAGTCCAATGCCTTAACCTCCACATGTACGTCATGTGGCGCATTCGTGTAGAGACGACTCAGATAAGGACATCTATGGAGCGTTGAGCGGCTGAAGTCTTGCTCCGAAAAAGAAAAACAAAAAATCCCACTCGTAAATCCCACGTTTCTGAACTGAAGATACTAAGTGCTGTGAGTCAGTCTCCTCAGTTCCTAAACAATTAAAAGGAAAGATGATGCAACACAGTGCTAAACATGACTTTGTTGCAGGCATCAAATTCAAAATTTGTTCATATTCCCAAAACATGTTTAAGGTGCTCAGTGAAATCTTATATTCTTGTGTTTACTGCATTTTGGAAAATATCTCTGATCACGTTTCTGGAAATGGAAACAGAATATTCAAACTTTTACTGAAAACCAGTCAGAATTCGTACAGCACTAGTCAAAAGATCCACCAAACGCTTTTTATAAAACACAGCTGATCTACTTTTACTCACTAAAATGCACCTTCCTGTAAAGACCTGCTCGCTCACACTGGAGAAAGCCTCACACACCTCCAGCCAGATTTCCAATCCAGTGGAAAAAAAAATAAATAAAAAAAAATAAAGCGCCACATCATCTAAGCCACCACTTTGCCTTTCAAATACAGGAAGTGAATCTATTGTTCAGGTGACCTTCCATTCTACGCCGGGGCCGGGCTCGTCTCGGCACAAAGCCCGTCGCCTGGTTTGTTTTACCTTAATGAGATGCTGTGGTGTGTAGTCATCTACCCACACTTTCACTTTTGTTGTTGGGTCTTATTACCTGCTATAATATAAGATGGATGGAACGAATGAGAACGGAGAATAGTTCAGATTTGAACAAAGATTTGGGGAAAACCAGACACATGCGATGGTGGGGGAAAACAAAAATAGAATTTGGCCAAAATGAGGCTTTTCTGATACTCTGACTCCTCTTGTTTAAGAAACCATAAATCACTGTACACTTTAAAGCGTACTTGAGATAATTAGGGCATTTCTCGGTCTAATGTCATGTGCTTTGAAAGTGACTGTACAAGCAGCCAGGCTCGTAACATTATAATTCATCAAACACACGCTTCATTCAGACCATCATCCTATTGACTGCTTAGAGAAATTTACTCAGAAATTTGGGACACTTCTTCAGTTACTATAGTTCCCCATAAGCCCTTGGTTGCTGTTGTAGAAAGGACGTTATTTATTTACATTTACTGTCCAGTGTCACCCAAATGGGTTCCCTTCTGAGCCTGGTTCCTCTCAAGGTTTCTTCCTCATATCATCACAGGGAGTTTAATTTAAACTTTTCCTTCTCTGTTTCTATACTTCTGTAAAGCTGCTTTGAGACAATGTCCATTGTTACAAGCGCTATACAAATAAATTGAACTTGGTCACAATGGCATTTAAATCAAAAAGGGGGCAGTTGAGCTTAACATTTACAGTTCTGGGGTACAGATCAGAAGGTTGGAGGTTCAAGTCCTGGCACCACCAAGCAGCCATTGCTTAGCCCTCGAGCAAAGACCTTAAAGCTCTCTGCTCCAGTGGTGCTGTATCATGGCTGCCTCTGTGCTCTGACCCTGACTTCCAAAGCTGGGATATAATAAAGAATAAATACTGCACTGTGCTGTAATGTATATATGAAAAAACAAACTTTATCATCTAATAAATAAATCAGCTTCGAATGAGTAGGTTCCACATTCTGCCCTCTGATCTCGCCTCGCCTCCGAAGAATTCTTGTGTGATTTCTGCCTGTCGTATAAAATCGTAGAGTGTGCAGCTGATGGTGATCATTTGGGTGGCTGTAAATAATCAGGCAGGAGTTAAAGACAGCAGGACTACATCTTCAGCTCATGTTTTAGGAAGAAAAAAATAAAGCAGGCAAATTTTAAGGCACAGAGCATTTGGACTGCCCCTGTGTGCCGCTGCGCTTCATCACATCCGTGACCATTTTCTGGGAGGATAATGACACTGTGGTGGTGTTTCCACTGGCTGTTGTTTTTGCAACATGCAAAATCGTCAGGACAGCAGAATGCTAAACATTTTAATATATTCAAAAATGGCACACAAATGAGTCCGGCGAGTGGGCCAGAGTTCTCGGACTCTTTCCATCCCGTGCGCGCTTTTGTAGAATGTGCTGTGTACGAACAGGCGAAAAACATGCAAATGCGCACACACGGGCGCTTTTATGAAACGCTCGGACACGCTCCGTGGGAGGCCTTGGAGCCGTTTGCATTCGACACGTTCACTGCAGCACAGAGAGACTGATGGGAGTCTTGCAGTCTGTAGCAGCACCGAATCTGACTTTAAAAAGGTTTAAGACGACGCCACTGAAACCTTCTGGGTCATGACCGGGCCTTGTACAGCAGCGGGTGCGCATGCGTGATGCGATAATGCCAGAAACATGAGGACGACTTTCTTCTAGAAATATCCAAAGTCAGATGGAAAGTTCATAAAAAGGTACGTTCGTAAACCTGGATTAAAAAAACAGACCCCACTTCTGGGTTTAACAAGCCTGTGCTTTGGAAAAAGAGTGCAGTCGTGTTGGAGGCCAGAAGTGCACCAGAAATGAACACAACATGTAAAGACCCAAGTCCTGAACTATTGAAGAGAGACAGAACTTTGAGTCACTACACTACAGAGGTCAAATGAGTCTAAAGCATGGCTTAGATTTTAGACTTATGTACTGGCTTTACAGCATCCATCCATCCATCTGTCCAAGCTTGATCTCAGACAGCTCAACTCTGTTAGACTCGGGGGACATAAAAGCTGGAAATGTCATGAACTAACTCCTTTTCACTGCTTCTACTTCTCCTAAACTGGGGCATGTTGTGAAGACGACACTGGGAAATCTCCTCCCCTTTAAATGGATTCTTACCACTCTGCTCTTTCACTGCATGAAACCAATAGACATGTCAGATTTGTTACAGCTAAATTATATTATATTATATTATATTATATATATATATATATATATATATATATATATATATATATATATATATATATATATATATATATATATATATATATATATATATATTAGTTCCTCTGCTTCGCAGTGACTTCTGTTGTGATCAGCGGCGCGTGAAAGAGCCGCTTCAGTGTCGCGGATGCGAAGCCGGCTTAGAGAGATGGAAAAACGTCCCGGAGACTTCTACATTGCGTCCTCCATCCGTCAGTAATCTATAAGGAGCTATCATTCGGTGCCCTGCTGCACGCTCTCCATTTCAGAACTCATCCACGAGAGCATTAGTGTAATATGAAGCGCGCATTTATTATTTCGCACATTTATTGCGGCCGTTCATTTACGCTCTCTCATAACAGTGAGAGTCTAAAAAAAGCACTGAAGCTGAAAATCGGATTTGTAGCCCGTATCTGGCTGCTAAGTGAAACGCAGAGGGTAGCGCTAGCTCAGTTTTGAAGATGCTGTGCATCTGATTGGAAGGTTGTTAGCTTAAATCCCTGCTCAGTCAGAGGAAGGGGGAGGTCCTGAAAAGATGACCACACAAATTTTCTGAATTTATTCAGTGATCCTACACTCTAACCGCCACGGTCTGGGTTCCATTCCCAGCCAGGGCAGTGCAGTGGATAAGCCAGTGCTCTCTCTCAGTGCCGGCCCCAAGCATGAATAGTAGAGTAAGATTGAATCTGGACGAGCATCTGGCATAAAACCTATACGCTGATCAATGACCCACTGTGGCGGAGAATAACGAGACAAATTAAACAATTTTCCTGTCATTTTGGCTGGCTTTATGTAGTTTATACAGTTCATTTTTTTGGTTGTTATTCACGTCATATAATTGGGCAAAAGAAAGGATAGATTTTGTGGACAAATCAACATGACTCTAATAAATAATCTGCAATGTGTAATGTATAGCGATAGATCAAGCTTTTATATAATATAGAATATACAATATAGTGGCATCATTATAACGCTCTGTGTGCTTCATGTACTGACCACTGCACAATAACCGAATGCACAGGACATGGTTTAAGCAATCTTGAACTACTGATGGTATCTGGTAAGTTTATTTAGTGAAGATTAGTGTGATTGTGTAACAGACAATAGTACAGTGATCTCTGATCTCAGACCAGATCTACTAACCCTTAACTCAAGCTGCTTTTATCTATCTGCAATCTTTGGCCATTTGAGAGAGAGAGAGAGAGAGAGAGAGAGAGAATAAACAGTAAAGCACTTACGAATGACACGCAGGCAGCGAGCAGCAGAATTCTGACGAGGAGATCCTCGAACTGCTCCACCACCAGCTCCCAGAGAGACTTCCCTGCAGAAAAGCCATGCACTTTCATATTAATGCCACTTCATTTCTGCTTAAAAACACACTGCTGATCTTTTTCTTTTCTCAGTGAATGCACTGCTCTGGGACTGAACTGACACCGAAGTGACACTATAGAGCGGAACGGAGTGCGTAACAAACTAATTACGGCCTGATGAGATAGTAAGATGGAAGGTGGGGGGGGGGGGATAAGAGAGAGAGAGAGAGAGAGAAGGCAGCTAGAGAGGGAGAGAGAAAGGCTGAGAGAGAGGGAGAGAGCAAGAGAGACAGACAGACATAAAAGAGAGAGAGAGAGAAAGGCAAAGCGAGAGCAAGAGAGACAGACAGATAAAAGAGAGAGAGAGAGAGAGAGAGAGGCAGCTAGAGAGGGTGAGAGAAAAGCAGAGAGAGAGGGAGAGAGCAAGAGAGACAGAGACAGATAGAGAGAGGGAGAGAGAGAGAGAGATAGAGAGAAAAAGGCAGCTAGAGAGGGAGAGAAAGAAGGCAAAGTGAGACTGAGACAGACAGACAGATATGAGAGGGAGAGAGAGACAGACAGACAGATATACACAGAGAGAGAGAGAGAGAGAGAGAGAGAGACATTGAGAGAAAAAGGCAGATAGAGAGGGAGAGAGAAAGGCAGAGAGAGAGAGGGAGCAAGAAAGACAGACAGGTAAGAGAGGGAGAGCAAAAGGGAGGGAGAGAGACAGAGACAGAGAGAGAGAGAGAGAGAGAGAGAGAAGCAGGGCCTAACTGAGAATCACACATTTAGCCCTCAGAAGCTGAAACTCTACACAGGTTCACTTTATTCACGCAAACGCTGAAAGATCTGTCAGCTTGTAACAATGTTATTTCCCCCTGACATACAGGGTTTGGGAATGTAAACACACCCGATGACACGCTGTTTGTTTTAGCCTGTACGCGCTGCCTGATGTTTCCCACCTGACCGTTTGTCGCCTTTCTTTCCTGAAATTATCCGACGCGCCTTTCGCGTGCCTGTCGATTTGTTAAATGCCTTCGCTTCAAGCCTACTGAACTGGAGCTGGAGAAACTAGCTTATTAAAAGATAACTAGATTGTTGAAGTCACTGCACAGATCTGATTTGACTTTTAGGAAGCCATGTCTTACAGAAAAAGTTGCGTAGAGATGCTAAGATGTGTGTGTGTGTGTGTGTGTGCACTCTCATACATTGTGCATCTTTTTCTAGTAACACAGGTAGATAGCCGGGCCTCACACGAACTGCGCCTCTCATAAAGACAGAGCAGTAATAATGGGATGGAAAGATCAATATTTACCTTCCTCTGCTGGGAGTTCTGTCCATCCGGCCGGCCCGCACGATCCGTGGAGGAATGAGAGAGAAGGGGAGGGAGGGAGAGAGAGAGAGAGAGAGGTGTTAGCCAAGCCACATTTGTTCAAACAGTACCGTTTTGTTCTTGTCGTGCCGGCTTTGTGCCTAGCCGCCTTTATCCTCCGACTCGGAGTTAATTACACAAAGACACAGCACGATGATCTGCTGTAAGGTTCAGGGATTACTGAAGAGATTCTGGCTGGAGGGATCACCCTGTCCTCCAAAATAATGATTCTGTCTCCTGCTTCAACCTGATAGCAGGCGGAACTGACAAAAAAAAAAGGATTAAATCGTAGCATGAGTGAAATTAAAAAACAAAGTGTGATGATTATCTGTCAAAGCTAGCACAGAAACACATCGAGGTCAAGGAACCTTTTATTTTTGCTTGTATGTTAATGTTGAAATGAACCTCATTTGCCTTCCAGTTTTTAGTTTTCCCCGTGTATCATGGACATATATTTCAGTATTATAATATAATATTTTTTTTTTTTGCCATATTGCTCAACCCCAGTATAAATAAGTGCTGTAACTGAGAGCAACCTCAGGATGTACCTCATGTTACATGAAATAAATAAAATAGAAAAGAGATCTAAGAAAAGAAGGGAGGAATAAAGGAAGGAAGAAAAAGAAAGAAAGGACAGACAGACAGACAGACAGACAGACAGACAGACAGACAGAAAGACAGAAAGAAAGAAAGAAAGAAAGAAAGAAAGAAAGAAAGAAAGAACTAATACAAAACTAATATTAAATAGAAGACTAAAAAAAGAATAAAACACACACACACACACTCACACACACACTCACACACACTCACACACAATTCTTCATCAGCTATATTTGCCACTGTTACCATTTTCTAATCATGAATGCTTTTAGACATTGTCACTGTAGGGATCATGTGTACAGGAAGTGACCGCTACAGCGGCAGTGATGAGGTGAGATCTGTGATCATGTGGACTTCTCTCTGTAAGGATCATGTGTACAGGAAGTGACCGCTACAGCGGCAGTGATGAGGTGAGATCTGTGATCATGTGGACTTGTCACTGTAGGGATCATGTGTACAGGAAGTGACCGCTACAGCGGCAGTGATGAGGTGAGATCTGTGATCATGTGGACTTGTCACTGTAGGGATCATGTGTACAGGAAGTGACCGCTACAGCGGCAGTGATGAGGTGAGATCTGTGATCATGTGGACTTCTCTCTGTAAGGATCATGTGTACAGGAAGTGACCGCTACAGCGGCAGTGATGAGGTGAGATCTGTGATCATGTGGACTTCTCTCTGTAAGGATCATGTGTACAGGAAGTGACCGCTACAGCGGCAGTGATGAGGTGAGATCTGTGATCATGTGGACTTCTCTCTGTAAGGATCATGTGTACAGGAAGTGACCGCTACAGCGGCAGTGATGAGGTGAGATCTGTGATCATGTGGACTTCTCTCTGTAAGGATCATGTGTACAGGAAGTGACCGCTACAGCGGCAGTGATGAGGTGAGATCTGTGATCATGTGGACTTCTCTCTGTAAACACTGGAGCTGTGTGAGAGGCAGGAAGCTCAGATCACTGTGGAGCCTACACACTGCTGTTGAGTCATTTCTAGAAGCTTCTCACTCAAGAGTGTGTAGGAGCAGCGGAGCATGTGGAGAGTGGGAAGGAGCAGTGAGGAGAATGATGGAGCATCTCTCTCTCTCTCACACACACACACACACACACACACACACACACACACACACCAAAACACACTTACCCTCTGTGCTCTCCATCATGAGTGCCTCAGACATGTCGAACTCGCATTGTACAACTGAATGAAGACTAATGTGATTCAGGATTCAAGTACCTGTGATCCAAAATCACTTCATTCAGTCGCGTTAAAAGCGTCTGATGCTCAGTACTGCTGAATAATCTGACACTCAGCGGTATTAGCAATAAACAAGCGAAGGAAGAAAACCTTGAGCTCGGAGTGAGGAAGTTCAGAGAGAACCTGTGATTGCACTTCACTTCTGATCTGCAGTGCTGAAGAGCTGTGGCACTGTGCTGCAGTGTCCGCAAAAACACTGCTCAGTAGTGCAGTCACAATCGTGCAGCGCAGTGATTTACCTCAAGACTACATTATTCCATTTAAAATAAAAGAAAACCAGTTCAGCTTAGTGGTGAAGATGCTGGACTACTGATCGGAAGGTTGTGAGTTCGAATCCCACGTCCACTTATAGCAACAGAAAAAAATAGCAGCAAGAAAGAAAGACATTGAAAGAAATAAAATAGAACCAAGAAAAAAAAGGATGGAAAGAAAGAAATGAACAGTCAGGCAATGAAAGGAAGAAAGAAAGAAAGAAGATGGACAGACAATGAAAGAAATAAAATAAGAAAGAAGACAGACAGACAGACATTAAAAGAAATAAAAAAATAGAACAAAGAAAGAAAGATGGGCAGACAGAAAGAAAAACAATGAAAGAAAGAAGATGGACAGACACTGAAAGAAATAAAATAGAACTAAGAAAAAAGGGATGGAAAGAAAGAAAGATTGCCCATCTTTCAGACAATAAAAGAATAAAATAAAAATAAAATAGAACTAAGAAAAAAAGGATGGAAAGAAAGAAAGAAATAAAATAAAGAACTAAGAAAAAGAAAGAAGAGAGCAAGAAAGAAGATAGACAGACATTGAAAGGAATAAAATAGAACTAAGGAAGGAAAGAAAAAGAAATGGACAGTCAGGCAATGAAAGAAAGAAAGAACGATTTCTACACCATGTACATGCGACAAAGAGCAACAGAATTGTCTTAAAATTGCCGTTAATGGCAGCGAAAATAAAAAAGACATTTTGAATGTAATATGTTTTACATTAGACAGAAGGACGTCTGACTGCAGCAGCATTAAATCCATCACTGTGACCACATGCACAAAGCCAGCTCCATGAAGAGACACGGTTCACTGAAACTGGAGTGGAAGAACCCAGGTGTCCAGATATCAGTAACGCTCTTCAGCACAAATCCCTACAGAGACTCTCCAAAATCTAGTGGAAAGCCTTCCCTGAAGAGTGGAGCTTATGAAGGGGAATAGCTCATGAGATGTTGTGATGGTCACAGACATGTAAACACTTTATTACAGGCGTCACCCATTAGACCTGATCCTGTCCTAATGGAGCTTAATCTAGACTCCTACATTAGATCAGTGAGAAGTCTTTACTTTGTTTCACGATCTGAGCTACGACTCTACGTCCATATCGACTCGGCTCTTCTGACATGTCGTATTATTACCAGTCGTTAGCGTGTAGACGTGTGTGTTCATGTGTGAAGCTCTGTGTGTCACTGTAGCTAACTACAACAATCACGGCTAGCGCCGTGCTAAGCCAACAGGATCTGACAAACGCCGACATTAAGAACCAAACACAGACTGGAGGAAAAGAAAATGAAAAACACAACCGAGTCAAGCTGAAGGACTCGAGCGCAACGTTGTGGACTTCTGTGCCATGATGAACTTTAGAGGAGGAAAAAACCTTGGAGGTGAGCCTAAAGATAGTGAATAAAAACACACGGCGTCACGACATTCCTTTGAGTGTGTGGGTGTGGGCATGTGAATGCGGCTCTGGGGGGGTGTGTGTGTGTGTGTGGGTGTGTATACTCTGGTCTAGTTTACCCTTGCTTATAATTAAATAGAAACTGATGGTGTTTCCTTGCTGTTATCCAAATGGAAAACCTTATCAATGGTGCACTGATAAAAGCGAAGGCTTTTCTTTTTAATCAGTCAGGCTCTCGGCTGATAAAAATAAATAAATAAATACAAAAAAAAGGTTTCGTGCCAGAAACCAAGCGCGTAAAATGCGCAAACAATGGTGTGGCCGCCAAGCTGAAGGACACGTGCAGTGGAAACCAAAACAGACAAGAAAACCTGCAGCAGTGGGCTGAAGATCAAACACGCCGCCTTGAGAAGATGGAAAAACCATGATGGATGAGGGGTGAACTGGCTGTAATGAGGTTTTACTTTCAACGCATTTATCCCTCTTTGATTTGGTTGGGTCGCTGAAATTGTCTGGCATTGACAGACAGGGAGGGTGAATGAACCGCAGGAGAGTCTCGCGGCATGAAAGAGCTCGGGCCGAGAGCTCGGCTTTGAACAACAGAGAAGGGGCTTCTTTTCATCCGAGAGACGCGAGACGTCTGAATGGAGGTGTGTGCGCGCGAACTCCAAGGATGGACCACTACGCATGCTCGGATAAACTCGAGATTATAAAAATAATCTGGCTTTCTTGGCATCGCCCGAGTCTGTTGAATGAACGGAGTCTGAACATTTGTCAACAAAGTTTGCAAGTGAAAATCTGATCGTTTTGTTTGGCTGCCTGGCGTTTACAATTATGTAACTGGCCTGTGGAAAGAAGCTGTACGGCTCACCGAGACGTGTGGAAAAACCTGGCAGCTGGGAAAGGGGAGAAATGTCTCCAACGCTCCCATCGTCCAGGTGCACTTGTGTCTTTACATGAACGCCAGGGCAGATTCTGTCTGTGTCCTGTTACTGTAACCCCCGGGCACTGGGGCTTCTTTTTCCACCGCCGGTATCCTCTATCTGTTACCATCATACACCAAAAGTTAAAAGCAAGCTCTTAACGGCTTTAATGGGAGACAGACTGACTTCGGAAACAGGCCGAGAGACAAAGAAAGCCTTGGTGAAAAGGAGAGGGGGGAAAAACAGAGAGGAAGAAAGGAGGGCTGAGTGGGGTTTCCCAGACGTCCTGTGCCAAGGATTCCCTCCATGTCATCTGGGCCTCGCCGGCCTCGATCTGCCCAGGCACATTCCAACATACTGACTTCAGCCAGCCAGCCAGCCAGCGTGCACGCACACACACACACACACACACACACACACACACACAATTTCTCTCTCTCTCGAGCTCCCGCCCTCTAGCTCATGAAAACAAGTGCCAGCCTGTTTACACACCACCAGGCAGAGGCAAGGGGGGAAACACTTCCTGGAAACGGTTGCCAACAACACGGAGCTCAGGACGCATGTGTCGAGGGAAGCGGGAGGAAATCTGCTGGGTTTCAAGAGCCAAACAATAATAATGAAAAAAATTTGTAAAAAAAATAACACAAAACTAGCATCCCACTTTAAGAGTTCAGACATCGCGTCTTCCCACATCTATCGCAGTCATACCCTTCCTCCTACGCCATGAAGCCGACGCACAACACACAGTCCCAACGCTACAATGAAAACCCCATTGAAGACTGCACTGCATGAGGCATTGTTTAAACAGAAATATGTGAAGTTTTCAAAAACGGTCGCCATAGTACCCCGGCTTGTGGGCGCTTCCTCTGGCCGCTACTTGGCTAGCTTTGCTCGCTCGCCTGAAATAAACGTTACGCAACATGACTACAAACCGTTCACGCGTGTCTGAGCTTCGTATACAGCAGTGGTTTGTGAATTATGTACGTTGCATCATTTTAGGACCGAATAATTGCAGCTGACAACATACAGCTAAATACGCTACATCCAAGTGCGTGCTCGGCCACACGGGCCAGATGGCAGGAGCTAAAATGTCTCCCTCGGCACCTCGGAATAACACTGACTGCACTGGAAACAGTCGCAAGAGTCATGTTTTGCCAAAGCAAGAGTCTAAGAACCAGCATGAGTGTCTTGAGTGCTAATCAATCTTCCACGGCACGCTGTGTTATAAGTTCTTGACGTGTGACGATCCAGAGCCGGGTGACTTCTGGTTTCTTAGCAAACATGTTTAAAAAAAATCTCCTAGAATGTGTTTGAAAGGTGTGAACGCAGACGAGCCAAGTTTAGCTTCTGGAGCATGCTGCTGAACATAAAATAAAGAGGTTCGTGTAGAGGATCGTTCACTATCACTCTTTCCTGCACAAGGGCCAAAGAAAAAAAAATAAAAAAAATAATAATAATAATAATAATAATAATAATAATTCAGACGAACACTGATCCAGAACGACGGAGGCGAGGTATTCTTATGGAACTATTGGTACAACATCAGCCATGTTTCTATTACCGTGTGCCAAAGGAATGGATTAGAAACGACAACGATACGAGTGAACTCGTATCATCCAAGGAGTAAAATGAAGTCATTCGGCAGTTCATCTTGAATAAGCTCTCTCACTGGAGAGCATCACTCTGCAGAGTGTCAAGAATATGAACAGAAAATAGAAGAATGGATCGATGGGTGGGGTTATGGGTTCACATTTCCAATCTAGTTCTGTCTCAGATACAAAGTGCAGGATGGACGGATTGAACCAGAGGAATATGCAGGGTTTAGCGGGGAAAAGCTGCCACTCAAATAGACTCTAGAAAGCACCTAGTGGCTGTAGTAAAACCCTGTAAACACATCCCCCTGACAGCAGGCACTCACACTCTTTAATCATCGTTAACATTACGACTATTTGTACAAGTGTCAGGATTAACACTCCGTTGTAGGACTAATGTCAGGCTTCTTTCGGCTAAAATGACAATCATAGACATGAGTTAAGTATATTTATTGTCTAATGTCAGCTTAGTCAAAAATACTTCGGTAGACTGTAGCTGACATTAATGAACTTAACTCAACCTTCGAATGACGGCAAAAGGGGCGGGGATGGGGCTTTTGGGTTAATATTGGAGAGTTCAATATGCCTACCAACTGTAAATCATTCCATATTTCTATACTGATTGGCTCATGTGGAAAGGAAAAATAAGACCACTGTTTTTGCTTGTTTCTGAGTGGTAACTCTGGCACTCTTCTGATGTTAACGCAAATGTGTACAAAGGTTGGAAAATCTGATGAACTGATTGACTGGTCAATGGACAGATGGATGGATTGATGTGGCTACTTCACCATAACCATACGAGCTGCCTCATGATGACATGAGTGGTAACTAGGAAAAGGGGAAAATAACAGAAAAATAAGAAGCTAGTCTAGGGGTTAATTTCACCATTTTACTGTAATCATTATTAGATTCATGCTGTGTTCAAAATCACCCAGTTCCACTTGAATGAGAGTTCTGTCCTTACTAGAGTACACCTCAGACAGAAGATGAAGTAGATGTCTGTAGTAATGACGATCGATTCAGGAGTAATGATCTCAGTATACAACACAGAGATGGGAGTGTCTTCATTAAAACGTCCATGTCCATTAATACAAGCCCTCGCTGTAGTGTAAATACGTAAAAACGTATTTACTAGCTTCTTCTCTGACATGTCCTTTCAGACGTCATGTACTGTTTGGAGTTTTAAACCTGGGTAATAACTAACCCTGCCCAAGTGACACACAAGTGACCTTCCTGAAGACAAGCAGATGGACACACACTCTTACACAAATACATGATGGCACAAGAGGGTAGTTCTCTATATCCTACTCAGGGTTTCTAATCCTAATCGCAGACTGAACAAATATCGCTACGAATGTGTAATAATTCTTCACCAGGGCTGCACAAGGAGTCATAACACTTACAATATCTATAATAAATATTACAAATATTAAATGTTCCCTCGATTAGCTCACCATGACTACATAACTGCTGCATACAATGGCATAAAATGATGGACAAGATTGCGCTTGATGTTGCCTTTTCAACGTGGACGAACCTGCTGAGCACAAAAGGGGATGGATGAGGAAACGGCTTAATCCACAGTAAGCTTTTTTCGAAAAGTAGATCCAAAGCCATGTAACTGTGACACATCACGACACCTTCTCAAAGAAAGCAGGATCTGAGACCGACACGGGCTGCAGCCTATCAGCGACGAGGATAAGCAACGAGCCGTTCGCCTCCCTTTCCCACTTATCTTCCTGAATTTCCTGTTATGGTTCCAAATTTTTTTGATTTTGCCATTGTATTGTTTTGCAAAGTCGATTGCTTTGCGGCTTCGTTGCTGCAGATCTGTACTTGTGGGCCACTCTAAACCTAGCCAAAAGTCAATTATTGTAAATCTATAGGAAAGCATTTCTTAGACTCGTGGCCTAGACACATGACCATGAAAGGCGGAGCTTGGAGCTGCCTAACGTGTAATGCGTAGACATTCCAGTTGGTAGTATAACTTGTAATTTATAAGAGTGGACTCAAAGTCAGGCTATGGTTTCAGGTGTGCAACGCAGTCTACATTCTATTCAAATGAAATAATAATAATTATAAAATGTCTAGAATTTTCATCCAGAATTGAACCCAGAGAGAAAGGGTAAGGATCAAGTTATGAGTTACTGCAGGTATGTGCTGAAGATAAAGCACCCTCTCTTTCACACACACACACACACACACACACACAGCATCTTCACTGAACCGTGGGCGGAAGAACGGACGTAAATCACAAGCGAGTACTCAGACGAAGTCACCTGTCGGCCCCTCGACGCCGGCATTCCTTCACGAAGCGGGATAGGAGGGAGCTTGTGTTACTTTTATGTGACAGGTAAGTATTACTGTGTATAAAAGATCAGCTTGCATGCTTTCCCAACGTGACTAAGACGTACTTTGGCACCGGAGGTGTTTCTTTGAAGCCGGATCTCAGAGAGGGTAGAAGTCTAGGCATGTTTCTGGGCCTTGTTTTGTCGTCTCGTGATGTCATGCGAGTTCGAATCGGAAAAATAAGTTATGCAAAACAAGTCTGGGATGGCGGACACTTTGCCATGACGTGTGTTCCGTAGAAATTGTTGGCTTGTACCGGGAATCACCTGTTCCTCTGCTCTCAGACATGCCTATACCTGGCTCGCGATTCAAGAACGAACACACACACACGCAGGCATGCATACACGTGTGTGCAGTCTCTTGCACAAAGATGAGCTACTGTAGCAAGGTAACTTGGATAAAGGGGGGGGGGGGATTTACCCATTTACTTGCTATCAGAAATACATATTCCTGATAGCAAGTAAATGGGTGTATATACATACACCAATCCGGCATAACATTATGACCACCTGTCTATTTTTGTGTTGGTCCCCCTTTTGCTGCCACACAGCCCTGACCCACTAGATCCCTGAAGGTCAACCAGCATTAACTTCTTCAGCAATCTGACCAACAGTAGCTCGTCTGTTGGATCGGACCACACGGGCCAGCCTTCACTCCCCATGTGCATCAGTGAGCCTTGACCCTGTCGCCGGTTCACCACTGTTCCTAAATACTGACCACTGCAGACCAGGAACACCCCACAAGAGCTGCAGTTTTGGAGATGCTCTGATCCAGTCATCTAGCCATCACAATTTGGCCCTTGTCAAACTCGCTCAAATCCTTATGCTTGTCCATTTTTCCTGCTTCCAACACATCAACACTGAGGACACAATGTTCACTTGCTGCCTAATATATCCCACCCACTAACAGGTGCCATGATGAGGAGATCATCAGTCTTATTCACTTCACCTGGCACTGGTCATAATGTTATGCCTGATCGGTGTACATATAATCATATAGAAACTTCAAAGAGATAAAGAGACGCAATGAGTGATCTATTTATACATAACTGCCATGTTTTAATAACTTTATGATCATGTCTTATGAATCCGTAAACCCAAAATCCATAAATGAAGACAAATAAGACTAGCCACGCTTTCGAAAAACAAAAGTAATGGCACCCTGTAACATTATAGTTTGGCCTGTCCTATGAAAACACATGCCCATGTTTAAGTAAATGATTCATTAATGAGGCCCACTGTGTGTTAGTAGTCTTCTTGGGTATTTTTGTCTCCTTCTTCCTTTCCATTCGTTTCGGGTATCTCTGTATGAAAACAGGATTTATGTAGGCCGTGTTAAATAAACACAGTGATGCATATCAGGTATCTCAAAAACATCTTCCAGTACCGCAACACATTACTTCTGCTACATCACACTCCATTACACACAACTTCTTCTGCTATGAAAGTGCGATGTATCACTCTCACTCTCACTCTCTCTCTCTCTCTCTCACACACACACACACACACACACCATGCTGCAGCCTTGCTCATCATCGGCTGCAGAAACACACGCAGAGTAAGTTAACAGTCTGCCAGGGGGAGGTGTTGATGAATGCCAAGGTGGGAGGTGAGAAGCAGAAATGAGTGACAAGTTAGCACACATGCACGTCTAAATTAAACAGGGAGGGGGGGGCTGGGGGCAAAAGAAAATGGACACAAAAGAGAAAAAAGCCAAATATAATCTTGTAAACACAGCCAGTTCCTCTTCGAGCTTTGTGAAGCTGAACAGACATGGCGCATTGTTTAGCGCGTTTAATAATGAGCCTGAAGAGAACTGAGCTGCAACTGCGAAGACAACACGACACCACAACTTCCGGCTTCACTTCTCGAACACTCCTTATCGCCGAGCAGCAGCCACGCACATGTGGTCGCTCGATCCACTGCAGAGAGGCGCCGCTAAGAAAGACCCCCGATGCTTGGTAGCGGATCTGCAGTATATTAGATCGAAAATTCTTTCTAAATCGGGGGATCCGTGGCCCAGATGCAGAGTCTCTCACAAACATCGTCTCAAAACACATCTGCATTGGAGGAGAAGAACTTCTGCTTCCTCCTAACACAGTCGCTTCACACTCTGGGTCTCAGCAGCAGTGCAGAAATCATAATAGTGAGGCCTTTTTTTTTTTGCACGAGATGCTTTGCTGAGATGAGAGGAGCAGAGAAAGAAAGCGCACATGGGAAGAGAATCACAGCTCCGGTCAGGCGTGCAGATGATGCTCGAGGAATGCGGGCTATATATATATATATATATATATATATATGAAGCAGAACTTGTACAAGACATGATACACACAGCTGAACTAGTGCACTGACCATAACATTACATAATGTCTGGTAATGGTTACGGATTATTTCATTTTAGCATTTTTAAAGTTGCACAGGCTAACCCTAATGAAATGTATCGTATGATGTTGTTTTGGCTGCTCCCTGTTCGGGGTTGTCACAACAGATCATTTTGGTCCACATGTTTCGATTTGGTACAGGTTTTACGCCGGATGTCCTTCCTGATGCAACTCTCCCATTTACTCCGGACTTGGGGCCGGGACAAAGAGTTAACTCTTCAGTGGCTGGGTTAGCGCCCTGCAGAGGAATCGAACCCGGGATCCTCCCGCTGGAGGCTTAATGACATGTATTCTATGTAAAAGTATCTCTATGGCAAAAACTTTAGAGCACTGTTTGTGTGTTATGAAATAGAGATGGAGGACAGTCTCAGCTACTTATACAGCAATGTTAGCGTACGCTACTCATACTCTCTAGCACCAAAAATCCGGAGCCTCCTTCACAATAGTGATACAACAATGTAGAAACGTTTCCTGCACCAAACCATGTAAATTTCCGCCATTTGGAATGTTTTTAAAAGGATTCCTGCGCACAAGAGAAAACAAATCCTCTATACAGTGTAGGAAATTCAGTCCAGTGTGGAGCGTGATATCCAAAACATGCAAACAAATTTGATGGTGAAGTCACCAAGCGGGAAGCGAGGGATTATCTCAGCAAGGCTTTTACATATCGTCAGCCATGTTTGTTGAGTAACAATGTGCAAGCAAGCTTCAAGCTTCGGGTTTGTCACACATAATACTTTGATTTGGAACCGTATCGATCCATAGCATTTAAGGAATAGAAAGAATAAAGGGCAGAGAGAAGAGCTAGTGTAGCGTGATGAGGAAAGAGATCTCAGGCTCACAGGCTACAGGAGCGAAGGAGTGAAGTGAAGACAAAGGTCTAGCACAGAGTGCAGTAATTCGAGATAACAGCCCGAAGAAGTCAGCCACATGACCTTTCACA